>NC_057799.1:240981644-240991609 GCF_018294505.1 Triticum aestivum
GCCGCCGCCCGAGCCCCGGCGAGCTCCTCACCTCCCTCCGGCCGGCCGCCCTCTCCCTCCTCCCTCTCCCGAGCTCACTCTGGCGAGCCCGAGCTCGAGCCCGCGCCGATCTGGATCTGGATCCGGTAGGGTTGACTTTCTCCCCCTCTCGAATTTCTCCAAGTCCCGTGATTTTCATATTCTCTTGCATACTTCATCGCATCATAACTCTGTGCACATAGCTCCGTTCCGTGCGTGTAATATATCGAAATGTTCATCTCGAGATGCTCTTCATTTTGTTCCAGTATACCATGTTCATTTGAGTCCATCTTGATGCCGAAATCTCTAGTGCAAGAGTGCTATATGCAGTTAACTGCGGTTACTTATCAGAACTTGAGGATTTGTTATTTTTGTTGCTATTGATGTGTGCATCTTATGGGCATGAGCTCTACATGTGTTTTGCTGTATGCCATGCCATATTTACAGAGGTGTATGCCATGTATTTTTTTGATCTATGTGGTGACTAGCACAAGGATGCAAACTAGGCTTCGTGATGCTTCTGATTTCAGGGACTTGGTAATTTTGCTGTCTGTCTGCTGTTATTTTGTTGCCATGTATCCATGTGGCTACAGAGAGATCAATGCTCCTTTTGGTGATGTTCAGTAAGGATGTTTTGTAGATGTAGTTGTGCTCTACCCATCCGTGCCCTTGTTTGCAATTATGGAGTGCCCTAGCATGTCTCAATCTTACTCTACTTTTGCTATAAAATATTCCTGGCAGATTGTTAACATGATATTCAATTTTTCCAAGGTTGTTGTAGTTGTTTAGTACATTCCATGAACTTGCTCTTGACATGGATAGCTTGATAAATATGCCATATTGCTGTAGGTGTGCTTGTTTTGTCATGCATCGCTTTGTGTTGAGTGAATCAAGCTCGCAAAGATGCCTTCATAATACTGTTTCTGCCATGCTCTGTTTTCTGCTAAGTCAAACCTCTTAACGAAACTTGCTATGTTTACATGGTTGCCATCATATCTTCTGGCCCTTTTTGGCTTATGGTCAGTAAGAGACTTTTGTGCTATGCATTTAGTAGATTCATCCCATGCCTTGTTTTGCTATATTAAGTCCCTGTAGCATGTTGGTTGCTTGCTCTGAACATTGCTACCTGATGCTGTTTCAGCCATGTCCAGTAATTTCACAGTGTCTGTGAACCTGATATCTTTTGCACTTTTTCCATGCTTGTTTGAACCTGTTATGTTGTGATCTAGCCGTAGCTCGGTGTTCATCTTTTGTCAAGCATCTCCTATAGATTACTTCGATATGCTTTGTTGCTTTGTTGGGGTGCTGTAGCATAGTTACTTGATGTATTATAAGTGCTATCATGCTGTTAATCACAGATTCGTGTCATTCTTGTTTTGATTGCCATTTGCAAACTGTGCATCCGTTTCCGGTGATCTTTATATCGATTTCGACCGAAATCATCTCATCTTTCCAGTGGCATGCTTTGTTTGCCAAGTTACTGCCTTATTCATCAATTTTCCTCCGGTACCATTTGCCACCTAAGCCTTTTCCCTTGGGTTTTCGCGAGCCCGAGGGTCATCTTTATTTAACCCCCCCGGGCCAGTCCTCCTTCGAGTGTTGGTCCGAACCGAGCAGCCTGCGGGGCTACCTCGGGGAAACTCGAGGTATGGTTTTACTCGTAGCTTGACTTATCCGGTGTGCCCTGAGAACGAGATATGTGCAGCTCCTATCGGGATTTGTCGGTGCATCGGGCGGCTTTGCTGGTCTTGTTTTACCATTGTCGAAATGTCTTGTAAACCGGGATTCCGAGACTGATCGGGTCTTCCTGGGAGAAGGTTTATCCTTCGTTGACTGTGAGAGCTTATAATGGGCTAAGTTGGGACAGCCCTGCAGGGCATTATCTTTCGAAAGCCGTGCCCGCGGTTATGAGGCAGATGGGAATTTGTTAATGTCCGGTTGTAGAGAACTTGTCACTTGACTTAATTAAAATACATCAACCGTGTGTGTAGCCGTGATGGTCTCTTCTCGGTGGAGGCCGGGAAGTGAACAGGGTTTGAGTTATGCATGAACTAAGTAGTTTCAGGATGACTTCTTGATCATTTCTAGCTTCTCGACCGTTGTGTGGCTTCTCTTCTCGCTCTCTTTTGCGTATGTTAGCCACCATATATGCTTAGTGCCTGCTGCAGCTCCACCTTTACACCATCCTTTCCTATAAGCTTAAATAGTCTTGATCTCGCGGGTGTGAGATTGCTGAGTCCTCGTGACTCTTAGATTCTACCAAAACAGTTGCAGGTGCCGACGATGCCAGTGCAGATGACGCAACCAAGCTCAAGTGGGAGTTCGATGTGGAACGTGGTCGTTACTATGTTTCTTTTCCTGATGATCAGTAGTGGAGCCCAGTTGGGACGATCGGGGACATAGCATTTGGGGTTATCTTATTTTCATTTGGATTTTGACCGTAGCCGGTCTATGTGTGGGTTTTGGATGATGTATGAATTATATTTATGTATTGTGTGAAGTGGCGATTGTAAGCCAACTCTCGTTATCCCGTTCTTGTTCATTACATGGGATTGTGTGAAGATGACCCTTCTTGCGACAAAACCACAATGCGGTTATGCCTCTAAGTCGTGCCTAGACACGTGGGAGATATAGCCGCATCGTGGGCGTTACATTTCACCCTCTGACTGGTGGTACCCAATGTACTACGTGGAGAGAGGTAAGGTGACTAAGGCTGCATTATTTCTGCACCACTGTGGATAGTCTTACCACCAAAGCCACATGACACGATTATGATTGAAATCCCAATGACTCCCACACACACAAAAAAACACGGCATGCTTGTCACACGAATGCAGCAATGTATAAAAGGTTATTTCCCTCTCGTTGAACATAACGGGAGGGTTGTGTAGCTGGTTAGCCTGTTCGCTCATCAAACTTGAGGTCTCGGGTTCGATAACTACACTTGAGCATAATTTGTGCCAGGAGGATTCTTTGACTGGTCAAAATGTTTTCTAGGGTTTGCACGCTTCACACTCTCTCTCCAGTATATATATACACGCTGGAGCCTCAGCGCCTGTAGTTGCTCCCTTCACACTCTCTCGCCCTCTCCCGCTGGAGCCTCAGCGCTTGTAGTTGCTCTCTTCACACTCTCTCGCCCTCTCCAGATCTAAACAAGACTTCATTGGCCTCTCTCTCCCCTCACTGCTGCTCAAAGAGCCGGCAGGACCCGTCCGCCGGGAAGGGAAGGAGGATTGACGTTGTCGCTATCGGCGAGGGACTACCGGCGCAGCTGTTCACTTTCCACCCAGCGGTGGCGCAGCAGGGCCTCCGACCCCTTCTTCTTCGCCGCCGTCCCGTCGCCCACCGAACCACGCCCCAAGAACCTTAAGGTATAATTTACTTACTCCACATGCATTGCTCTAGCTGCATCTATACCATGAATCTAGGACGTGGTTCAAAGAGGAAAGGAGTGGGGGAAAGTAGTGGGAAAAGTTGTATATAGTATGAATCTAGGACGTGGTTCAAAGAGGAAATGAAGGGGGAAAGTTGTATAGCATGAATCTAGGACGTGGTTCAAAGAGGAAAGGAATGGGGGAAAGTAGTGAGGAAAGTTGTATCGCATAAATCTAGGACATGGTTCAAAGAGGAAAGGAAGGGGCGAAACTACTAGTTCAAAAAGGAAAGGAAGGGACAAGGCTGTAGAGTTTGAGCAGGACTAGATTTGCTGCGCTCACATAGGGAAAGGTGTCTAAAGATAACAAAACTGGGACCAACATAAATATGCTCCTTGGTTGTTTGTTCTTTGTTGCAACAGACTGTGCATGACCACAGTACATCGGTAGATGCACATGGTGCTGGTGCGTCCACTGTCCCGTGCAACTCATTAGCTGTTGTGAATCTAAGGCCCTGTTTGGTTAAAAACTCCCTAGTCCCTACCTGCTTGGTTCCAGGGACTAAACATGGACTAGAGGTTATTAAATGACATGCTAAAAGACCATGTTACCCCTAGTAATGAACTAATAGAGACAAGGTGCGATGCGTGGCAGGGGCAACTGTTGGAAGAAGTCCCAAGAAGACTCCCTCGGGGTCTTCTTTCTTTAGTCCCAAAAGCCCACTTTTAGTCCCTAAAAGTCCCTCCTGTTTGGTTTAGATGGGACTGACACGGAGTCTTTTTAGTCCCTACACCAAAATGTCCCTGTAAACAAACACCCTCTAATAATGCCGCTGGAAAATTGATGCAATGCCACAGTTAAAAGCAAATTACATGTTTAACGAATTTTATTGTTAATATAATCTCTATGTTAATATTAATCAATGCCACCGTTTGAGAAATGCTACTGTCTTGCTTTCTTTCCCATTTAGATAAGGTAGATGCTTCTTTTTGTTGGCTTCTGTGCCATCCACCGTTATTGACCACTAATTGTTTCCTTTGCACCTCTGTGTAAACAAGGTTATCTACTTCACCTCGTTGCCATTGTGACCTTTTGTTGCACTGCACAAAACACTTTTGTTTTAAGAGTGTTTTGTGCAGTTCAACCAAAATGTCACACCGACAATGTTGCTTGATTGCTTGATCTTAGTGGAACTGCACAATAGGAGATCTTACTTCCTATCCGTTAAGGCGAATTTGGTTCAGATCTTCTTGTGAGTTGTTTGAATTCCGCATCATGAGAGGTCAGTACTAGCCTGCTTTCACATGATTCTGCAGTGTGCTTTCATATGTTGTGCTACTTGTACGATACTGTTGCTTGATTTTAGTGAACTGCACAAATGGAGACAAGACTTCCAATCTGTATGTGCACCGTAATATCCCATTGAGGTAAGATAAGGATATTTCACAACTGCTGGCCTGTATTTTGCCACTTTCATCAGAAAATTAACTTTAGTACTATACTTGTGCTCCCTAATTGACATGCCAAATCTTACATTGAAGGCGAAGCTTGTCTGTTATTGAACCAAGTGATGAAGGGGAAGAACAAGCGGGAGAAAAACAAAAATCAACTCCCGGTGCTGTAATGAAGCACTGGAACTGTGATGACACAAGTAATGATATAGTTTTGCATCTTAATTTATTGCTATGGCTGGAACGAGCAATTGTTTTGCCACTGATTTGATGCCACTCTTAATGTAATATGTAATTATCTCTACTTGTGCAAACAGGGATCTTCTTTGAAGATACCATATATTTTAGTGGAACTGCACAAGAAGATGTTGGAAACATTAAACTAATCGAGGAGTATATAGTAAGCATGGCCACCACCGTAGATAGCAACAGATGGTTCCGGAGAAGTGCTTCATCTGTATGCTCTACACAATAAGCCTCCTGACAAAGGTTGGTACTCGCCCACTGATTTCATCCATATGATTGAGCTTTGTCATCTGTATTGGTGTTGTGCTACTGTTTAGATACTGTCATGAAAAAGTGGTATTGTCCCTGAGAAGTGCTTCATTTGTGTTGTTTTAAATATTTCCTTTCCTTTTTTCAAGCAAACAGGGATGCTAGCATTTAGTAGTCCTCTTGTCTTTGCACAACAGGATCATCTTCCTCTGAAGAAGAATATGGAGTACGTGAAGTGACTAGTTCCGATTATGCCAGGATGAAGAAGCCTTGTCTATCTTCTCATCAGAAGGAGCAGTTGAAGGATGGTTACATTACTCCCCACAAGACCAAACTAACTTCAGCTCAGAAGGACTGACAAATCTCCATTTTTTTGCTGTGATGCGCGAGTACAATGTTGTTCTAGGATTCTTTCTGGTGAGTTCCATTTTTCTAAAAGTGTGCTCTACATGGACCATGTATGTGCCTGTTGAAACTGTCAATTCATAGTACAGTTTGCTTTATACTAATCACTTTTTTGTATTTGTGCAAACAGGGGTGCTCAGCTTGATTTCAATGGGAACTGCATAAAATGTTCATGAATACATCGAATCATTCATTTCCACCACAAGAAAGGAGGTGCCGATAAGTTCGAGGCGCTGCAACATATAAGGGCGAAATCATACAAGCTACGCGCGAATTTGGTTGATTTTGGTGGAACTGCACCAAAGGAACAGCTGGTTTATTTAGCACGAGGTGCCATGTCAATGTCCAAACTGATGGCAAACCCTGCCCATTCCACAATCGTAGGCATTTGATATTTTGGAATGGGACAACCTTGTCAAATTTTGCTCATTGATTTTAGCAAGACATGCGTTTGATATTTTCGAATGGGACACCCTTTGCTGTCAACAGCGGCGATCAATTTTTTCTTTATTTTTTAGTTGTGAAGTAAATATTGCCTCTGACATGTGAGTCGCTGAGATGAATAATCATCGATTGTTTTGAATGTTCTCTATGAATTGCCAGGCCTGTGTGTTTGATTGCAATGTACAGAATCGCTAAAAAGCTCCTCAAACTCTTTGTACTCCTTCTGTTCCTTTTTACTTTGCACATTGTGAAAGTGCATACTTTTTTGTATAAGATTGGTCAAAGTAGAGATACTTTGACTGCAGACAAAACTTGTATGCACGACTAGAAAGGACCGGAGGGAGTACATGTGAAACTGCTACAAACGAGGTGATCACACTGG
This sequence comes from Triticum aestivum, assembly GCF_018294505.1. NCBI lineage: Eukaryota > Viridiplantae > Streptophyta > Magnoliopsida > Poales > Poaceae > Triticum > Triticum aestivum. The sequence goes on from NC_057799.1 coordinate 240,988,214, forward strand.
GAATAATGCTAGTACGTATTGTTTTGCATGTTCATCCAATGCTAGTGATACAGGAATTCGAACTAATCGAAATAAATTCATTCATACACGGTCGGATTTCATATAAACATGCCGGATTTCATTACATTTCATACATTCTTCAACTAAAAAGGGGTGCGCTGGAGGTATAATTAATTAACCGAAGCTACCCACCTGTGTCCCGCTGAGCCGAACAGAAGCTTCAGTGACTTAACTGCAGGTGCAGTTGCGTAACTGACATGTGGCCTGTTGGGCCCACGTGTCAGTCAGCCAACTGCACCAGCAGTTAAGTAGAAGCAGCGTTCTTCTCTAGCGCAGCTCTCCGACTCCACGTCGCCGCCAAGAAGCTAACCGACCATCAATGGTCAACCCGCCTAGCTTGGCTTCAACCGGAGGGTAGCAGCGGTGGCCTTACTTGGACCCGAGCGGCGGCTACCTACCGTGTTCTACTCTTCCTCGTTTTCTGTGTGGTGCGGCCTCGTTGGCAGCGGGGCGGGGCCTCGGCGGAGCCGGCGATGTCCTCTGTCTCGTTGCCGGCCGGCGGCGCCTCAGTGGAGCGGTGGAAATCCTCCCCCACGTTGCCGGCAGAGTGGGGCCTCGGCTAAGCCGGCGATGTCCTCTGCCTCGTTGTTGGCGAGGCGGGGCCTCGGCGAAGCCGGTGGTGTCCTCTGCCTCGTTGGTGCCGCGGGGCCTCGGCGGAGTAGGGCCTCGTCGACGCCAGCGGAGCGGGGACTCTTCGGAGCCGGCATTGTCCTCTGCCTCGTCCTCGGTCTCGCCAAACAGCGCCTCGCCTGCTTCATTGCCCTCTTTGCTAGCCTCTTTGTAGGCGGCCGCAGCCTCCGCCACCCGCATGCGGTACCCCCAGAGCTCGAGGCGGACCTTGCGGGCGGAGCGGTACGAGTCGAGCAGCGCCTCCTGCTCCGACCGCTCCGCGGCGATCTGCTCCTCCGCCTGCAGGTGCTCCTGGAGGAGATGGTGGTTGTAGGCGGCGTCGGCCTACGCCTCCTGGAACTGCTCCTCACGCATCTGCCTCACCCTATCCATATATTGAGCACGGGCCTCGCCGATGCTCATGGTTCAATGCACCGGCGAGGATGGCACGGAGGAGGGGGTTGGCACCGGATCGTCGACTACCATGTTCTCCATTGGGACGTCGTCGTCCTCCGGCTGCCTGACGGCCAGCCGGTCGGCAACAATGGCTGCCATCTCTTTGTGGTCCGTCGTTCACCCGTCTCGAAGAGCACTGGACCGCGAGGAAGCCATGGTGGGCAGTAGTGGTGTGGTCAGGAGAAAGGGAACGAATGCGGATGACTGCGGCTATGGTCGGCGCAGCAGTTTATATAGCAATGGCGGGCGGGCAGAGGGACGGACGTGTGGCGCCGGAGTAGCCGCCTCGGCAACCGCGTATCATTAATGTGGGCGCCAGATGGACGGACGGACGGCACTTGTGTCATTTGAAGGCGGAGCAATCGCCTGCACCGAGAAGTGGGGCGGGCGGTGCTGACTGTTTCGGGCGGAAAGCGCGCACGGGCGAGGAGATGACTTTACTTGGAGAGGATGACAATGGGGACCCACCAGGTCCATAGCCTAACGGACGCAAGTGCCTCCTTATTATATATATATATAACTATAATTTATTTTGCTTCCTCCTGGTTTCCTGACATCATGGTCCCACACCATTGTCAAGTAGTCAATAAACGAGAGAATTGCACAAGAAGCGGCCGACAGCTGGGACCAAGCAGCTCGAGCAGTATTTGTGTTTTTGAGGTGTGAGCACTGCAGAGTTTTTTGATGTTTAGCCCAGATATTAATTTTTCTCCTCTGAACAACAACGAAAACATCGCTGCAGGTACTAACTCGGCGGGCTATGGCCCGTCTAGCCCAGGCCAGATATCCAGCCCAGATATTAATTTTTTTCAAGCTGAAAATGGCTAGCCCAGCTATACTTTTTTTTAGGAATACCCAGGCAAGGTCAAGTTGTTATTCTCCGCCCCGCTGGGCTGCAAATCTTTCCTAGGAGGGATGCATTAGGTTTAACAAGAAAATGGGCTTGAAGAAATAATAAATGGGATGTAATTATAAAAACTGGGCAGTAACTATAAAAAATGCACCAAACACGTGATTACTTTATAAAATATTATTTTTGGATATTCAAAATTTTTATTTCATTAATTGTTGCGAGCGCAATGTTTCGTTGCATTTTTCCGTAATATAAATTTATATTGAAATTGTATTTAATCTGACTAGAAATTTCGGGATAAAAATATTTCGGATCCCATCAAAATGTGGGAAATTTTATTGAATTCTGTTTTGAACGGTTGGTTGAAATGGGATGTACTTTTAACAAACTATAAATGGGCTGTAGTAAATTCCATTTAAATTCAAAAATGGGCTACACATTCTTACAAATCTCAAATGGGCTATAAGTTCTCTGCCACACATTTCTGGCCTTACTAAGTTGACGCGTATGCAAGGCTTTGTCAACTTATAGTCAACACACGGTTCTAGCAGCAGTGGCCGTTGGATGTCCATCCAACGGATGGCGTGCTTCTTCTTCAATCTCGGATATTCTAGCTCCACCCGCCCAAAAAATGATTCCTCCCCCTGACATCTGGGGCGCACCGTTTCGGAAGCTGACCTGTGGGCCTACTAAGTTGACGTACCAAGGGCTTTGTCAACTTAGTCAATATAAACGATTCTAGCTGCAATCGTGCTTCTTCAACCTCTGGTCTTCTTGCTCCAGCCGCCCAAAGCAGCGCCGGTCGTGCCGCCTGCTCTTGCCTCCCGTGGCCGGCTATGCTGCCGCGGAGGCCTCACCGCCCCCTACTACTCCCACCGCTGGCCAGGCCATCCCTCCACTCACCCACACCCCCTGTTATTCTGCGGCGACGGCAGCGCAGCCGAACCAGTGAACCCTCGTACTCCTCTCCGCCTGTGCATCAACTGCCGCGTCTTCCCCGGCTCCGCGTCGTCCCCTTCCTAGGCCTCACCGTCGTCCACCGCCCTGGTGCTCTCGGCGCGGCGTGGTCAACGTGGTCTAGGAACGACTTCCATCGGACGTGGACTGTACGTGGAGAGGCTGACAGCTGGGTCCACGGCAGCCGCAAGGAAGTGCCTCCTTATTACGCGCAAAATAATTATTCCTCCACCTGACAGCGGGGACCCACCGGACGGGCCACCGTATTTCACGAAAAAAATGATTCGCCCCCTGACTGCTTGGACCCACGAGCTACATCTTCGCACACAAGGAAGTGCGTCCGAAAAAAAAACGATTTGCCCCCTGACTGCTGGGACCCACCAGCTACATCTTCGCACGCAAGGAAGTGCGTCCAAAAAAAACGATTCGCCCCCCGACTGTTGGGACCCACCAGCTACACC
>NC_057799.1:241319044-241429991 GCF_018294505.1 Triticum aestivum
GCTACCCTAGCGCCGCCCCTCCTCTGCTCCACCCCGCACCTCCCTGCTCCGCGCTGCCCCGCTCCCACTCCCTCCCCTCCTCCGTGCCGCCCCGCCACGCCGCTGCGCCGCCGCGCTGCGCCGCCCTCCATTGACGGCGGCTACATCGACTACATCGACGAGGACGGCGGCTACATCGACTACATCAACGACGGCGGCGGCTACATCAACTACATCGACGGCGACGGCGGCTACATCGACTACATCAACGACGAAGGCGGCTACATCGACGACGGCGCGATCGACGACGACCACCGCTGCATCGTCAACATCATCTCCCCCTAGGTACTTCTCCCCTTGATCCATCTCCCCTCCTCTGGTGGATCCACCTCCCCTCCGGTCGATCCATCTCCCCTCTGGTAGACCCCCCTCATGGATTAGGATATTCTAGGGTTAGGATCTCCTGGTGGTTCGGTAGGTCCTTGTTCTTGGGGTTAGGGTTCATGTTCATTGTTGCGTGGGGATGATCTCCCTCTGGTTAATGGGGTTAGGGTTAGGATTCATGGGGTCAGGGTTAGGGTTCATGGGGTAAGGGTTAGGACCTCCTGATGGTTTGTTTGGTCCGCTTCATGGTTTAGGGTTCATGATTTTAGGGGATGGGGATGGATGGGGAAGTGGATGATTTTCGGGGATGAGGAAGTGGATGATGTCTGGTTCATGGTGCTTGTATTAGTACTTGCTTGTGTATGGTTCAATTACTCAGCTAGCATAGATGGTGAATTAGGTTTCCAATAGCACTACTTGCTTGTATCAGTAGCACTTGGAAAAGAAGCTACTTGCTTGCTTGTTTGTATCAACAGTACTTTCTTGTTTGTTGCCCTCCAATTTCCTTCCTTGTTTGCTTGTTACTGTCAGTAGCACTATGCTTGTTTCTATCAGTAGCACTTTCCATGCTTGCTTGCTTGTATTAGTAGCACTTATGCACTTTGCTTGCTTGCAACTAGGGTTAGTATGAACATGTACTTGATTGCTTGTAGCACTTTGCTATCAGTAGCACTACTGGGTTTGTAGCAGTGTTCTTCTTTCATGATATGTGCATGAAGCTTGTGTTCTTCTTTCCAGTGAACACGAGAATGCTTAGTACTTATTGTGGTATTGGAATTCCTGGTGTGTTAAGGCAGTATGACTAGTTTTAATATATATACTAGATTGGTGCTAGATAATTTTGGGTGCTGTAATATACAAGGTTGATTCTAATTGTCAAAATGTCTTAATTTGTGTCATCTAGTCTGTAGCCATTTTTGGTGTGTAGAGGCAGCATGATCAATAGTTGAGTATAGTTTTTTCATCTACTTTTGTACTGATGCAAGTATAGTTGTTTCATGCTTTACCAGTGGAAACATCTAGTTGTTTTGAAGGTCCTCATGATATACTCATCTAGCTTGCTGTCAGACTGTCTAAGCATGTGTACATGACACCAATTCACTAGTTCATGTTGCTTGCTTGCTAGCATACATGTTGCTTGCTGGCATACATGCTTAATTAGGGTTTCCATCAGCAGTACTTGCTTGTATCAGTAGCACTTGGAGAAGAATCTACTCGCTTGCTTATTAATTAGGGTTTGTATCAATAGTACTTGCTTCCTTCTCTTCATTTTCCTTCATTGCTTGCTTGTTTCTATCAGTAGCACTTTGCTTGCTTGTTTCTATTAGTAGCACTTTGCTTGCTTGTATTAGTAGCACTTATGCACTTTGCTTGCTTGCTACTAGTGTACATGCATGCTTGTTTAGTGCACTTACATGTTTTCTTAGTTAATAACACTAGATCACTGTATTGTTGATCCATCAAGTTTGTTTCACATGTATTACATGTATGTGCATGATGGTCCAAATGCTTTCCTTTATTGATACAAGTACATCATTTTACTTTATCCCTGTTGTATTTGATTGTTGTTTATTCTATTTTGCAAGCACCACCTCAAGATCATCCATGGCAAGGAGTACAAGGTCAAACATGAGGCCAACCGTTGGTATGCAACTTGCTCCTTGTGGTTATACTGTTAGTTTCATAAAATCTATGTCTTAATATGCTAAGTGAAATGTATTGCTGCAATCTGAATAAGCTGGCTTAATTGTGCCTGTGTGCTGTTAGTCTTCCTTCCCTGAATAACTAGGATTAAATGATAATAAAATATCATAAGATATGTTTGGCTGTCTGTCCATGCATTCCAAACATTCACCTAATAGTTACGTTTCCTTTATCATGCAAAGAAGAGCCTCTTACCGAGTACGAGAAGGTTAGGGCTAGAAATATCATGAGGAACAATCGGATGTTCCAGTCCCTTGGTATCGGTGCAATAGCGTCGATGCTTAGGAAAACAAATGGTGTACAAGAAGGTAGAAGTGATGACGTTCAAGAAGGTAGTGGAGTTATTAATGATGACCCAGAGTACAATCCTAAGGAGGATGAAGTTATTGATGGAGAGGGAGTGGATGATGTTGTAGTGAACAAGATTGTTAAGGTGCAAACTCTGTCTTGGTTGGAGGGTTGGGGTTCTTTTATGCTATGTGTTTCCTTGTGCTCACATATTTCTCTTGTGATCTAATGCTTTTTTCCGTGCTATTTATACGAGGCACTGAAGGAATCTAGGACGAAGAGGCCTGGTGTTAAGAAGACAATCAGCAAGAAGAAGAAGAGCTCAGAAACATCTGCTGCAATGCCTCCAGGAAGGGTGATGGCCCCAGCTCCAGGACAAAACAAGAGGATCCTGGAACTTGATGAACCTGCCCATGATAGAGTCACAAGGCAGAAAGCAAAGATGGCGACTGCGACGGACCATTAGGAAAGTCTGCTGCGCGTGGACTCTGAGACCTCGGTGCAAATGGGTGATGATTTGCGGCCCATGGATGAAGGAACCACTCTCAGCATGGATGGATGTGGCACTGTCTGCCTAGATGAAGGAGGAACTATCTGCATTGATGAAGCAGGCACTGTCCATACAGACCTCAGCCCTGATGCACCTTCTATTGACAGGAATGCTGTCATCAATGAAGAAGAACAGCAGCTTGTGCTTCAATCAGGCAAGTTGACCTTTGCAATGCTATCTTTTACTAGTGCATTTTCCAAATGGAATGATCATGTATGATTTTGTCGATTCCTGCATTTGTCGATTTCTATTCTAATTTATGAGTTCAATTTCATTTTCAGATGCAATGACTACCAAGACTAGACTTAGAAAGGGCAAAGGGCTAGAGAGAATCACCAAGTCGCTTGGTAGCAAGGTGCCTATCCAAATTGTCGAAGGGATGAAGCATCCAGAGAAGCCTCTGCAGGCAGCAAAGCTTGCTTCTGAGTGTGGACTCGTTGCAAGAAGCCATCTTCCGGTTCTTCCTCACTTCAAGCTATACAAAAAAAGCTAGTCTATTGGAGAACTACATAGGGAAAGTTGCTGTAAGCTACTTGTTTCATAGTTAATGTGCTATCTATTTTCTGTTACACCTATGCATGATCACTAATATTGTTCCTACCTTCTTTGCTATCTTGGTAGGCAAATTTTGAGATGAACACGGACTCGGAGACCATCAAGACCGCGTGCAAAGATATTCTGCAGAAACATTCAAAGAACAAACGCCATCAGATCAAGAAGAAGTATTTTGACACCGTAGCCGCAAACAAAGTCAGCATTAAGTCTCCGGTTTCAGATCTGACGGATGGTGAATGGCTAGCTCTGGTGGAGATGTGGTCTACCCCAAGACACAAGGTTTGTCTCTGCTTTGTTTGATGCTTTATGTTCTGCACATGATATGCTAGTGCTAGATCATGCTGACAGTATGCTTTTTTGTAGGAAACCTGTGTGTCGAACAAGATGAATCAAGAAAATGTCGTGTACAATCAGAGAACTGGTTCCAGGCACTGCACAGCTCACATTTTTGCCACTGTGAGAACTTTTCTCTAGAGACCTTACCATTTGATCCTCGTTGAATAACATTTCTGATTCTTGCTGAATAACATTTTGATTTTTGTTGAAAAACATTTCAGAAAGAAGAGCGTAAGGGTGAGGAGCTGTCTGCGATTGACTTGTTTAAGGCCACCCACAACAGCTAGAAGCACGGGTTTTCGGAGCCAGTCAAGACTGCTATACTAAGTCACTCCATGCTTTGTCCATGCCCTTTTTGATTCACAGCCAGCTTTGATGCTGTTTGATGTTGTTTGATTCGGAGCCACTCAAGAACACACGCTATGTTCCATGCTTTGATGCTGTTTGATAGTTCAACATAGATATCAGAACTTGCTGTAGCTATTTGTTGCATTTTTTATGATATGATGAAATTTGATCTGAATGTTAGTTTGATGATCGGCTCACTCGGGAAGCCATCTTATATAGAACCACCATTCTAGGCTTAATGAAGCGATCATATTGCTCCAATCGCATGTCTCCAGGTCACATAAGTTACTACTCAAATAATGTTGTCAAGTTACTAGTCATCATCTTCTTCTGTTTGAGTTTGAGTAAAATAATGTATAGATTTTGTGTGCTGGTTTGGTTACTTCAAATAATCCATTGGTGTGCTGGTTTGGTTTCTCTTGCTTGGTTTGGTTTGCAAAATGTGAAATAGATCTCCCACTAATGCCTATAATTTTCCTCCATATGCTAGCTTAAGATGGAAAAAATGAAGGACACGCCGGTACCAGAAGGTGAAGAGCCAAAGTCTGCTGTTGAAATTGTCGAAGAAGTGCTCAAGACCGAAGTCAAGCAAAGCACATTCCTCATGAATGTTGGGCTCCAGTCATCTAGGAACAACTCCGGCAAAGCAACTGCTGAAGTGGCTGCTCATGTTCGTGACCTTGAGCAGAAGCTGGAGAGGTCCGAGCTTCAAGCTGAAGTGATGCAAGAAGAATTGGCGGCAATCAAGATGAAGGCGGAAGAAGCTGAAGCTGCACGCAACAAGGAACTTGAGCTGCTGTGCAAGAAGTCTCAAGAGCAGGAAGAGAAGTTAGCCCACTTGATGGCTCTCTTTGGAGCTAAGGTAGTTTGATGGCTGTGCAGTTTGTCTTTGAACCTGTGATCTGATGCAGTTTGTCATGGTTTGAAGGCTGGGAAGTTATGTCATAGTAGGTCGTGAACTTATGCAGTTTGTTGCATTTTGCACTTTGCAAGTGAACCTGGGAGCACTTGTGAACCTGGGATCTTGTGAACCTGGGAGCACTTGTTGTTGAACCAGTGAACTTGTGATGGCTATGTGCAGTTCCGAAGCTGTGTAGTTCTGCATTTTCTGAATTATTTGAGTTTGTTTGGATCACAGAATATTATTTGGATTAATTGGGCACTAAATTGAGTTGGACTGCAAAAAGGCCGAGGCCCAAACAAGAATTTGACTAAAAAGGCTTGGGCCTAAAAAAATAGTTGACTATAAAAAAAGTTGGTAAAAGGCTGCATCCAAGAAAATAAAAAGGCCAAGGCCCAAATTAGAACTAGACTAAAAAGGCTGTGGCCCAAAACAATTGTGGACTTTTTAAAAAAATCATCAGAAAAAGGCTCCATTCCCAGAAAATAAAAGGCCAAATTATTGGGCCAGGCCCATGCAGATGAGCAAAACAAAGAGAAAAAAATAAATGGGCTGAATTATTGGGCTTGGCCCATGTAGACGGCTGAAATAGACCGGGCTGATTCTATTTTATGACCTTTTCATTTGGTTGTAATTCTGCCACGTCACCTTGCCACTGTGGATCTGATGTGGTGTGGGCGGATTGCTAGTGACCAAAATAATTAGTCGTTAAATCTACGACCTTTTTTTGGTCATGAACGTCTACGACCATTCCAGAAGAAAGGTCGTTAATTCTAGTTTACGACGGCCAGCTTTTGACCATATGGTTTTGGTCACAAAAAGGTCACAAAAGGAAAACTATGACCATTCGGTGACCAATAGTGGTGGTCATAAGTTGACATATTTCTTGCAGTGGTGGCGTTTTCCAAAGTTTGCAAAAATTGCAGTGGCATTTTTCAAAGTTTGGAAATTGCAGTGGCATTTTTATGAATCGCCATATTTGTTGTGGCATTTATCTAATTTGTTTTTGAGACGGAGCAGGGTGTCAACTGGGCTGTGCGGGGCACTCTGGCATGTCTAGACAGCCTTCTCTTTTATGTTTACCACAGACCAGCCCAGTAGTTTTTTTTCTTTCTGAAAATGGCTAGCCCAGTTTTTTTGTGATTTGCCAAGTAAGTCGCTTTGTCAGGCCTATTGGGCTGCAAATCTTTCAAGACGAGGAGAGCTTCATTCGGCTGGACGAGAAAATGCCCTATCAGTAATGAGAAATGGGCTGTACATTTTTAAAACACATCAAACAGGCAATTACTTTCAAATTTCTTTTTTTCATTTCAAGATTTTAAATTGTATTAATTTTTATGCGTGGACAACCTGTTGGATTTTTATATTTATATACATTTATTTTTAAAATCAGTTTGGATGTGACTCGAAATTTCGGGATTAAAAACAGTTCGTACCGCACCGAAATATGCAACATTTCGTATAATTTTTTAACCGTGGCCACAATATGGGCTGTAATGCTAACAAAAAGAATATGGGCTCCAAAAAAAACCTTCAGAATTAGCAAATGGGCTGTATATTATTAGAAATAATGGCAGATGGGTTGTATGCTGTTTTCCACAGATTTGAGGCTTTCCTAAAAAAAAGGTTGACGCACAAGCAATGACTGTTGGATGTCCATCCAACGGCCGTCGTGCTTCTTCAATCTCTGCTCTTCCTGTTCCAGCCGCTCAAACAATCGCCGGCGGGACTGCCTGCTCCCTCCTCCCCGCGGCCGGCAGTGCTGCCGCGCAGGCTTCACCGCCCCACCGTACTCCCATCGCTGGCCTAGCCATCCCTCTACTCACCCACACCTGCTGTTATTCTCCGGCGACGGCAGACGAACTAGTAAACCCTCGTATAGTCGTACTCCCCTCCGCGTGGGAAACAACTGCCGAGTCTTCCCTGCCTCCGTGTCGTTCGCTTCCTAGGCCTCACCGTCGTCCACCGCCCTGGTGCTCCCGGCGTGGCTTGGTCAACGTGGTCAACGACCGACATGCATCCGAAGTGGACTCTACGTGGAGAGGCTGAGAGCTGGGTCCACGGCCGCACGCAAGGAAATGCCTCCTTATTACGCGCAAAATAATTATTCCTCCACCTAACATCTGGGACCCACCGAATGGGCCTCTGTATTTCACGAAAAAAAGTTACCACCGCTGACAGCTCGCACGCAAGGAAGTGCGTCCTTATTACGCACAAAAAAAATGAATAACCCCCCTGCTAGCTGGGACCCAGTATAGTGGCAGGCTGACTTGTGGGCCTACTAAGTTGACGAGGACGGAGGGCGTTGTCAACTTAGTCAATATGCACGATTCTAGCTCCAGTGACCGTATGATGTCCATCCAACGGCCGTAGTGCTTCTTCAACCTCTTGTCTTGTTGCTCCAGCCGCCCAAAGCAGCGCCGGTCGTGCCGCATGCTCCTCCCTCCAGTGGCCGGCTGTGCTGCCGCGGAGAACTCACCGCCCCCTACTATTACCACCGCTGGCCAGGCCCTGCGGCGACGCCAGCCTCACACCGTAGCCGAACCAGTGAACCCTCGTACTCGTCTCCGCGCGGGCTTCCACTGCCGCATCTTCCCCGGCTCCGCGTCATCCCCTTCCAAGGCCTCGCCGTCGTCCACCGCCCTGGTGCTCTCGGTGTGGTGTGGTCAACGTGGTCAAGGAATGGCTTCCATCGGACGTGGACTGTACATGGAGAGGCTGACAGCTGGGTCCACAGCCGTAGCAAGGAAGTGCCTCCTTATTACGCGGAAAATAATTATTCCTTCACCTGACAGTGGGGACCCACCGGACGGGCCACCGTATTTCATGAAAAAACGTTTCCCCCTGACTGCGGGGACCCACCAGCTACATCTTCGCACGCAAGGAAGTGCGTCCGGGCAAAAAAAATGATTCGCCCCCCTGACTGCTGGGACCCACCAGCTACATCTTCGTAGGCAAGGAAGTGCCTGACAGTCGGGACCCACCTGGTCGAAGCATACGTAGCATTGTCATTCTGGTCGCGAACGTGTACGTACATACTGTTCGATGTAGAGGCGCGCACGTGTCGTAGTAGAGGCGCGCACGTAGCATGTACACGTACGTACAGCGGCGAGTGTGCAAGAAAGAAAATACGGCCACGTACGTACATACGGGCAGGGTGTCAAACGCCTACTCGCGCATACGTACGGCCAGGGCTCGTGTACATGGCTGGGTCGGAATGGAGAAACAACGTCGTTGTCGTGTTCATGGGGAGCCAACCGGCTGGGTCGGAACGGAATGCGTCGTCGTGTTCATCGGGACGGCTTGGACGGAACAGCCGATGGAAACGAGGCCTTGCGTACCGCAGAATGGAGGAAACGGCCTTGTGTTCGACCGGCCACGTTTGAAACGGGATCCTGTTCATCGGGAGGGGTCTGGCGTACCGCAAAACAGAGGAAACGGACCTCTTACGGTGGAAACGGGGGTCCTGTTGATCGGGAGGGGTGTGGCGTACCGCAAAACGGAGGAAACGGACTTGTCTTGGAGCGCTACGGTCGAAACGGGGGTCATGTTCATCGGGAGGGGTGTGGCGTACCACAAAACGGGACTCCACGGGACACTGTTCATCTCCACCGTCGACCCTCCAGCCTCCACGGGCTACTGTTCATCCACCGTCGACCTCCTCCAGCCTCCACCTGCGACTGTTCATCCACGGGCTCCTGTTCATCCAGCCTCCCCCACGCGCTACTCCACCGGCTACTGTTCAACCAGCCCTCTCCACGGGCTCCTGTTCAACCACCCCTCCACGGGCTACCGTTCATCCAGCCCTCCACCGTCTACTGTTCATTCTGCCCTCCACGGGGTGGTCCTGTTCATCCTACCCTCCACGGGGTCCTGTTCATCCAGCCCCAACCGGCTCGATCGATCGGGGTCCTGTTCATCCAGAGGCAACACCACGGGGTCCTGTTCATCCACCCCCACCGGGAACTGTTCATCCAACCCCCCCAGCAATGCTCACTGTTCATCCAGAGACAGCATCGATCGGCTTCAGTTAGCAGCAGTAGCGAAGGAATCGCTCGATCGATCGCTCGGGTTCAGTAACGCGTAGCCTGCAGTGCAATCACTCGGGTTCAGTTAGAGCCCAACGCCTCGCTCGGGTTCAGTTAGAGCCAACGCCTCACACACACGCGCGTACGTGTACGAGAGAAACGCGCATCGCTCGGCCCCCGACCTCCCACCATAACCGGGAACTCCCCGAAATTTTCCTCGCCCTCGCTTCTACCACGGTTTTTTTCCGTCATGGACGGCCCAAAGAATGTCATGCAGCTGTGTCTCTGGCCCACCCAGGATGAAAAGCCCATTTTCTGTCATGATTTTTTGTCATAGAAGTAGGTGCCCACCACATCTATGATGATACCGGGTTTTGTCACAATATCGTCATAGAAGTGTCATATGTATGACAAAAAAATTTCCTTCGGCCCAAAATGTCACGGATGTGTCTTTTTTTGTAGTGGTTTCGGCGCCTCCTCCTAGGTGCCTTGGCCCGCAAGGCAAGTGGAGGAAACCCTAGGGAGGCGCCCCACCTCCTCAAGCAACTAGGGAAGGGGGCTTGGGGTGCAGAAACCCTTAGTGGGCTGGTGTGCCCCCTCCTCTAGGCCCATGAGCCCCCCAACACTTGTCGGGGCCTCCCGAAACCCCTTTCGGTCATGCTGGTTATCATCTAATACCGCCGGAACACTTCCGGACTCCAACACCCTTCGTCCAATATATCAATCTTCACCTCCGGACCATTCCGGAGTTCCTTGTCATGTTCGGGATCTCATCCGGGACTCCGAACAACCTTCGGTAACCACCATAATGACTCAACTATACTTATATCGTCACCAAACATTGTCTGTAGACCCTGTGGGTTCGAGAACTATGCAGACATGACCGAGACACCTCTAGGTTCAATAACCAATAGCGGGACCTGGATGCCCATATTTTCTCCTACATATTCTACGTAGATCTTTATTGTTCGAATCTCGATGTCAAGGATTCAGCTAATCCCGTATGTAGTTCCCTTTGTCTGTCGGTATGTTACTTGCCCGAGATTCGATCATCGGTATCTCCATACCTAGTTCACTCTCTCTACCGGCTAGTCTCTTTACTCGTTCCGTACTACAAGATCCCGTGGCTAACTCATTAGTCACATTGCTTGCAAGCTCGTTGTGATACTGTAATAACGAGTGGGCCGTAAGATACCTGTCCGTCATACGGAATGACAAGTCCAAGTCTTGATCCATGCCAACTGAACAGACACCCTCGGAGATACCTGTAGAGCACCTTTATAGTCACCTAGTTAGGTTGCGACGTTTGGTACACACAAGATACTCTTCCGGTGTGAGTGAGTTGCATGATCTCATGGTGGTAGGAACATATACTTGACATGCAGAGAACAATAGCAATAAACTTGACACAATCATATGCTAAGTTCATAGTTTGAGTCTTGTCCATCACATCATTCTCCTAATGATGTGATCCCGTTATCAAATGACAACTCATGTCGATGGCTAGGAAACCATAGCCATCTTTGATCAACGAGCTAGTCCGGTAGAGGCATTTTAGAGACATGTTGTTGTCGATGTATCCACACATGTATTTGAGTTTCTGATCAATACAATTCTAGCATGGATAAGAAATGATTATCATGAACAGGGAAATATGATAATAACTAATTTATCATTGCCTCTAGGGCATATTTCCAACATTTGTACCCTACAAACAAATTCATTTATGTTCTCCACTTGATAAATACTTTGGAGTGATTGCTTGTCGCATGTTGAGGGACTATTATATGATTCAATTATGTTAGCACTATTAGGAGATTGCACTAGTGAAAGTATGAACCCTAGGCCTTGTTTTCACGCATTGCAATGCCGTTTGTGCTCTGCTTTATCACTTGTTACCTTGCTTTTTATTTTCAGATTACAAAAACCTATATATACTATCCATACTACACTTGTATCACTACAAGAATCAGGAACATTGCCGTCAGCCATGGCTGGCGGCAAAGGCACGCATAGCGGACGACAAAGACCTTTGTCGTCAGCCAGTAGACGGCAACATGTCCAGCTGAACAGTCTACGACAAAGGCTTCTTTGTTGTCTGCTGGCTGACGGCAAAGATGCAAAGGTCTTTGTCGTCCGCCAGCCGATGGCAGAGAGCCTGGATGGCACACGTGTCAGCTTAGGTCCGTTAAGGGGTTAACGGCGTGTTTGCCGTCCGCCAGTGGACGGCAAAGCCTTTTGCATATTTGCCGTTCGCCAGCGGACGGCATAAGGTGCCACGTGGCAGCACCTGGGGCTGGCCTATTTGGTAGCTTTGCCGTCAGCTAGCTGACGGAAAATATTCAATGTTCTTTGCCATCCGCTGGGAGACGGCAAAGCATCCAAATAGCCAGCCTACTGCCCCAGGTTGCACAGGTAGCTGACACGTGGCATGTTTGCCGTCCGCTAGCTGATGGCAAAGCTCTATGCCATCCGCCAGCAGATGGCAAAGAGTCTATATAGCCCCTGTTTTTTCTTGAATTCATTCAATTTGACAGAATTTCACACACACACATATGAAAATACTTTCAACAAGCATACCAAGACATATACATACCAAATCATATCCCTGCTATATGGATATGATCGTCCAACACATATACATAGCAAATGGTTTCATCCAGCACATATACATAGCCAAGATATCCTCCAACAAGCATACAATGGTTTCATCCATACATATATAGGTAGCAAGTTTGACATTGTTCATCCTAGAAAATCAAAACAAGAAGGAAGCATAAAGAGAAGAGTAGACTCCATCAACGCAAGCTTCCTCATCTAAAGCAAATATGCAAATTGGGAAAGAAGCAAGTTAGAAGAAGAAGAAGACTACTAGAAAAAGAAGAAGAAGAAGAAGAAGAAGAGGAAGAAAAAGAAGAAAAGGAAGAAGAAGAAGATTTTTTTCTTCTCTATCTTTTTTTCCTCTCGTCTTTTTTATCTTCTTCTTCTAACTAAGGTAGGTAAAAATGCCATTTTATTGCTAAGCTAGGTAAAAATGCTAAGTGTAGGTCATTTTAGAACTAAGCTAGGTAAATAGGTCATTTTGAGCTTACTAAGGTTATTATGTCATTTTCGAGGAAAGTAAGGTAAGTCTATATCATTTTGGAGGTAACAAAGATTATCATGACATTTTTTAGGAAAGAAAGCTAAGTATAGCTCATTTTTTGTCTAACTTAGGTAGTTATGCCATTTAGGAGGAAAGTAAGCTAAGTACACTAGAGAAAACTTACCCTCATCACAACAAATGCCATGAAGATCGCAACTAAGGTAACAATTGATCCAACGGCATAATGATACCAAGCCTCATTATCAATTGCATATTTTCGAATCTTCTTAATCTTCAAGCGCATTGCATCCATCTTCAAGTGCATTGCATTCATCTTCATCTTCTGATCATCGACCACATCGGCAACATACAACTCCAATTTCATCTTCTCTTCTTCAATTCTTTTAATTTTCTCTTTCAAATACTCATTTTCTTTTTCAACTAAATTTAACTTCTCGACAAGAGGGTCAGTTGCAAATTCCGGTTCACATACCTCCTAGATTAAAAAATATCTATGTCAACTTGATGGCCATAATTGTCATAAATGTGAAATGCAACAAAAGTTATAAAAGAAGATTTACCACATCTGCATCATAAAGCGGGCGAGGACTGACGAGGACGGATATCAAGACCATGGCACTATGTATAACAAACAATCATACAAAGTAAGAAAATTATACAAGTAACTATATAAATCATACAATCATACAAGTAACTATATAAATCAAGTACAACATAAAATTTTTAATACCTAGTAATAATCTGGTTCAATAAATGCTTCAGATCAATAAATGCATCATCATCATCACAATTAGTAATGACGTGCTCATCATCATCATTAATAAATGCATCATCATGTGGAAGGCCGCCTCTACGTAATCTGTCCAGCATTGACAGGTCATCCGCAGCAGTAACCTCTTCCAGTTCAGGCTCTTCTTGTTCCGGCTGATTGGTGAAGTCGGGTTCACTATCGCTGTATACTTCAATGTTCTAGGGTGAAGTAGAGCGGTTCTTGAAACGTTTTTTGGAAAGACGTGTTTCTTGGAAGAATTCTCCTTCATATGTGTCTGGGTTAATGTGAGGTTCGTAATCATCTTCATTGGGGGGGTGTCTAACACGTGGCGGCACATCATAAACGACATCCCAACCTTTGAGATTAGGATCACTTTGATATGCCCACGGTAGATAGAAAACTTGGGTTGCCTGTTGAGCCATAATATAGACATTGGGAACATCCAAATGGGTGCTTTGATTGATTTCCACTAGCCCTATATGTTCATGAGTCCTTCTAGTCTCCTTCGGCTGGAACCAATAACATTTGAAGACCACGACGTTTGGTGGGTTTGCACCATAGAATTGAAGTTCATAAATTGCTTTAACTCTTCCATAATACTCGGTATCTCCTTCGCCGATAGCAGAGACACAACAATTTGTAGACTTTCGGTCGGCCATAGATAGCTCTTTGCCATAGGTACGAAAGCAATACTCGTTGATGTTGTATTTGTCAAATAAATGGACCTTATAGTCAAAACCATTAGCAACTTGTCTCAATTCAGCGTCCATAAGCTCTGAATTAGCCTTAAAGTTTAATACGAAAGGGATTGTTGCATTAGCCAGAAATTAGACGAAGAAGTGAAATGGTCTAATGGAAATTACCGTTTGTTTGAACCAATAGATGATACCAGGATAGCTAGCCGCCTCCATGCTCTGCCAGAAGCTCATACTCTTCGACGGAATCCTTTTGGATCACCGCTCCATAAGAGAATTTGGTGACGTATCGACTGTATCAAATTTATCTGGGAATAAGAGCAGTTCAAAGGAATTAGAAGTTGTGAAACAATGTACCGAGAACTTACTCGATGTACGGCCACACTTCTGTTAGGTTGTTGAAGATATACAACAAAATGGTCTGCCATTCTTCGAAATCCAACGTTAAGGAATTAGAAGCACCGGCTGGTGCGAGATCACCTTTGAATAGGCTGAGGTTGGATCGACCCTTTTTAGGGTCGCCGGCATTATACTGAGGCTTCAGATTATGCAAATGAAGATTTTTGGCTTCGTAGTGTGCTGTCACGAAGTTTGCCGCCTCCTTAGTAATGAATGCCTCGGCCATCGATGCTTCAATTCTAAGTTTATTTTTACATTTTTCTCGAAGCGTCTTCTGCATCCTCTTAGTTGCGTAGCACCAACGATTCTGCACAGGCCCCCATAATCTTACCTCAGTTGGGAGATGCAAAATCAAGTGCTGCATTGGATTAAAGAAGCCCGGTAGAAGTATCTTCTCTAACTTGCAGATCAACTCCGGTGCCAACTCTTCCATTTCTTCTACCAGGTCAGGCAATAGTTCTTTAGCACAAAGAACATGGAAGAAATAGCTCAGCTCTGCCAGTACTAGCCATTCATCCTCAGGGATGAATCCATGCAACATCACCGGCATTACCCGCTCAATCTATATGTGCCAATCATCACTCTTGAGACCAAATATCTTCAATTTTTCAAGACTCGCTCCCCTCTTTAGATTCGCTGCATACCCATCGGACAAGATAATTTCCCTCATAGCTGGCCTTCCAAGATTGAACCATGACTTTGGCTTTTTCCAGTTATTCTTTCCTTTTGGTGGTTGCATGTTTTGTAACGGTCTATGACATAGCGCCTCCTGATCGACTCTTGCCTTAGGATTACCCTTTGACTTCCCATCTATGCCAAACAATGTACCAAAAAGTTCCTCGGCGATATTCTTCTAAGTGTGCATCACGTCGATGTTGTGTGGGCAAAGGAGGTCTTTGAAGTACGGCAGATCCCACAAGCATGTCTTGTGAGTCCAGGCGTGTTGCGAATTATACCCCTTGAAATACCCTGGACGCTCTGGATCTGGCTCGAGAGCGTTTAACTGATCCAGGATCTCTTGGCCTGTCAAAGGAGGTGTTGCAGAGTCTTTCACAACTCTACCTTTGATGAAGTTCTGCTTGTCTTTCTTGAACTTATGGTGAGGATGCAGGAACGGTCTATGCATGTTGAAGCAAGAACCTTGCGATCGGCCTCAAGCCAACGAAACTGAAGAGCTCCCTTGCATGTGGGGCACCGGAACCTTCCATGCACAGACCAGCCAATGAATAGCGCATACGCCGGCAAGTCATGCGTCGAGTACATGTACCACACACGCATTATGAAGTTCATTTTGCTAAAGGCGTCGTATGTCTTGAACCCATTATTCTAGGCTTCTTGCAATTCATCCTTCAGCGGCTGCATGTACACATTCATATTCTTCCCCGGATAGTTCGGCCCTGGAATTATCAACGTCAGGAAAATGTTCTTTCTTTGCATAATCTGTCCAGGGGGAGATAGAGTGGAATGACAAATACGGGCCAACAACTGTATTGGGTTGCCATCATACCAAACACAATGAACCCATCCGTGCTGATGGCGACTCGAGGATGCCTCGGATCTGCCACTTTGTCGTTATGTAATGCATCGAAGTGCTTCCACGCTTCACCGTCTGATGTGTGCATCGTCATCAGCTTCCCATCTGCATCTAGTTGGGTTCTTTTGCCTCGTTTTGTGCCATGTCATCTGTCTTGCCATCTCTTCGACCATGAAAAGACGTTGAAGTCTTGGTAGATTGGCATATACCGAAGAACATTAACGAGGATTTTGGTCTGCGTCTTCTCACCCATACTGTTGTCTACCACAACATACCTGGATGACATGCAAATGGGACAATAGTTCAAGTCCACATACTGAAGCCTAAATAAGGCACATCCATTGTCACAGGCATGTATCTTCTCCTAGGGCATCTTAAGAGCATGGAGGATTTTGTCTGACTGTTATAGGTTTGCAAGTAGTTCGTCGCCTTTGGGTAGAAAATGTCCAAATACTATCATCATCGCGTCGTAGCATTCTCTGCCCAAGTTGAATTGAGCCTTCAGAGCCATTATTTGTGAGATGGCATCCAACTGACAAATCTCAGTGTGCTCATGGAGAGGACGTTTTGAAGACTCCAACATTTCATTGAAGGCCTTTGCAGATTCCTCCATCTCATCGTCCGAGTCCCGAGCATCATCAAAGTCTTGCACCATGTCTTGCATCCCGGTACCATGCTCGTCGGTGCAACGATGAAGCACCTCAGCTCTGGCGCGTTGGCCAGACTCACCATGAAATGTCCACAACGTATAATCTGGCGTAAAACCCCTCTTCTGCAAGTGTTTGCCCATTTCATCCTCTGTCCTCTTGTGCAAATTATTGCACCCTGCACAGGGGCACCAGGTTGTCCTCTGGCCATTTGCAAATGCGGTTCTCAGAAATCCCTTGGTTTTCGTTAACCATTCAGTTGTCATGTTTTTCTGCTAGTGTGACCAGTGTACATCCACGCACGATCACTCATCTTGCCTAGCTACTGGACACATAAGAAATATATATATTTATATATAAATTAATCAGCATGTATATATTCATTAGTTAATGAAGTTTATCACTTTATTACGTCCATGCAACCTGCACGCTAACAGGTAAAGATAGGTCCTAATCCCACCCGAGTATGTGTAGATTGGGTTCATTTTCCTGTGCTCTGCTCTGGATCCGACGCAAAATTTCTACAACACCTCCCGGCTGTTCTCCACATACACATCTCGGCAATAAGCAGAGAGGATGTGTACCCGGAGAACAACAGGGAGGCACTGACGAAATTCTGCATCGGATCCGGAGTAGAGCATATGGGAAAACAAACCCAATTTACACATACTCGGGCTATCGTCCATGGATAACGCTGGACAATACGAAAGAATCAAGGTTATAAATATGGTAAGTCATGCATATTTATAGATGTAACCCTTTCGAACGGGAGACGCATAGTGGTCACGCATACTGATGATTGAAGACACCTATAGCTAGCAAGTTACATTGGCACGAAGACTGAAACAGAGCAAATCAAGGGGGAGGAGATGTCATTTGTGCTAACTCACGAATGCATGGGCGGAGCTCGTCGAACACTAGACCCTCGCAGCAACGAAAAAACTGCACATTTAAATTGAAGACGGGTTTCATAGCAATGTTGGTTTTTCCGTCAACCTAACTAAATAATTACAATAGGACGAGCGGGTTAGGGGTTCCTCGGCGTCGATAGAACCCTAAATAGCAAGTATCATCGGTGCAAGATACATGAGGCGCTCGGCGTTGAACACTAGATCTACGTCCCACAAGTGACGCCGGCGCCCGACATCCCGCAACAATAGTTCTGGTGGGCGATGACGGTCGAACACCTTCGCAAATTTGTCTGGCAGCCTTTGCAATGAGGATTAATGCCAAGTTTTGAAAGTTCAAACAACCAAACCGAGTTGAATCAGTTTGGGTGTTTCAAGTTTCAACACTTAGCTTTCAATCGCCATCTCAGAGGCTGCCAGACAAATTCGCGATGGTGTTCGACCGCCATCGACGCCGAGAACTGTTGCTGCGGGACGCAGGACCCCTGTCTCACTTGTGGGATGTATATGTAGTATTCGACACCAACGACCACATGTATCTCGCACTGACGAGACTTGCTATTTACGGTACAATCGACACCGAGGAAGCCCCTAACCCGCTCGTCCCCGGGTAAACTAAATTAGCATGCATTCAATAAGCGAAACTAAATCATCACTTGCATCCGTACATCATCGAATATTATCACTAATACATCTCGAATAGTACCATACATATAGCATCGCTAATACAGTAGAACCATAGCGAACGATGGGTATCGGCGTGGGCGGTGGACACCCAAAGAGAAGGAACCATCACAGGATCATAGCTCTAGTGAGATCCCAGAAGAACTTGCCAGGTATTGTCGAACCTGCCCTCCACCGCAACCATGTAGTGACGGACGTGCTCGTCCTCCTTGCTGACACGGTGACGTACCACCTCCGCGATGTCCGAAAGCCTCGGCACTGTCACTGGCCCACGCGACCGCCACCGAACAAGGTTCAGGTCAACGACGGGCTGGCTCCTCACCAGGCTACGCCCCCTCGGAAGGTAGAACCTCCCAGTACTAGCCCGGCAGAGCACAGTCTCGGACATGGCCCCTCTGATCAAGCAGGCCTACTCCACTGAGTCAACGACGAGGATGCGGGATAGGCATCGCCGACGTTGATCCGGGAATAAATGCTTGAACTAAAAAAATAACACCAAATTTAACATGTTCAAAATAAACCAGAAAGTTAACCTAAACTAAACTAACTAAACTAAACCTAAACTAAACTAACTAAACTAAACTAGAAACTTAAACTAAACTAACTAAACTAAACTAAACCTAAACTAAATTATACTAAACCTAATTAAACTAAATCTAAAAAAAGAAAAAAAGAAAAGGTCTCACTTTAGAGCGGCCGGGGCGGTGAGGCGGCGCGGCAGGGCGGGCCGGCGGTGCGGCCGGGGCGGGGCGGTCCGGCGCGGAGGGGCAGGGTCGGCGCGGCCTGGCGAGGCGGCGAGGATGCCCGAGCCGGCGCGGACATGGCGGGCCGGTCGGGGCGGTGAGGCGGCGCGGACGGTACGGGGCGGCTAGGCGGGGCGGAGCAGCCCCGCGCGGCGTGGCGGGCCGTCGGGGCAGCGAGGTGGGCCGGGGCGGGGCAGCAGCGTGGGGTTGGGATTAGGGGAGGGAGAGAGAGGGGTAGGGCGAGGGCGTTTTGTTGGATAGGGCACAGCTCTTTGGCGTCCGCTAGCAGACGGCGAAGAGCCTAGCTAATGGACGTTAGTTTGGCCACTTTCTTTGTCGTCTGCTAGCGGATGGCAAAGTTTTTTGCCGTCAGCTAGCTGACAGAAAAGAAAGTGGTCGTTAGATGCCTCTCGCTAGCGGCCCACCCTGCCTCTTTCTTCAAGCTGATGGCAAAGGTTCTATGCCGTCAGCTGACGGCAAACAATTTCTTTGCCGTCAGCCCTATCTTTGCCGTCAGTTTCTTCATGCTGATGGTAAAGACCCTCTTTGCCATCAGCTAGCCGACGGCAAAGAACGGCTGACAGCAAAGTTCCTGATTCTAGTAGTGTATCACCATTTCTTCACCGAACTAGTGCACCTATACAATTTTCCATTGTATTGGGTGTGTTGGGGGCACAAGAGATTTCCTGTATTTGGTTGCAGGGTTGCTTGAGAGAGACCATGTTTATACTATGCCTCCCACGGATTAATAAACCTTAGGTCATCCACTTGAGGGAAAATTCCTATTGTCCTACAAAACTCTGCGCTTGGAGGCCCAACGCGAGTCTACAAGAAGAAGTTGTGTGGTAGACATCATTTACTTTGTCTACATCATGTCATCTTGCTTAACGCATTACTCTATTTTCATGAACTTAATACCATAGATGCATCATGGAAAGTGTTCGATTGGTGGAGTAATAGTAGTAGATACAGGCAGAAGTTGCTCTACTTGTCACAGTCGTGATGCCTATATACATGATCATTTCCATGAATAACATCATAATTATGTGCTTTTCTACCAATTGCCCAATAGTAATTTGTCTACCCAACGTATGCTATTGTTTCGAGAGAGAAGCCTCTAGCGAAAACTATGGGCCCGGGGTCTACTTTAATCATATAAAGAAAACCAAAAATACTTTGCGGCAATTTATTTACTTTCTTTTTGTTTTGAAGTTTATCTATCTACCACCAAACGATTTAATCCTTGCAAGTAACAAATTCAAGGCGATTGAAGACACTATTGCACGCGTTGGGTGCAAGTATTTGCTTTTGTGTTGTGCAGGTGCTATTCACGAGGATTTAGTTGGCGCTCCTATTGGTTCGATAACCTTGGTTCTCACTAAGGGAAATACTTATCTCTATTGTACTACTTCACTGTCGGATCACGGGTTCCGGCAAAACCCTTAAGGTTCGAACTCTGGGGTCTGCGCGAAGTTCTTTCCCTCCTACCGATCCGTCTCCTAACTAGCTAAGATCTCACGGACGAACTCGACGAACTCACAACACAAAAGACACAAGATTTATATTGGTTCGGGCCACCATTGTGGTGTAATACCCTACTCCAGTGTGGTGGTGGTGGATTGCCTCTTGGGCTGATGATGAACAGTACAAGGGGAAGAACAGCCTCCTGAGGTTGAGGTGTTCTTGTGCTTGGTGTGTGGCTAAGGTTTGGGTGAGATGCCTCCGAATGAGTTCAGCCTCTTCTACTGTGGTGGCTAGTTCTACTTATATAGGCCCTGGTCCTCTCCCCAAATATTGAGCGGGAAGGGATCCAACAACGGCCAATTTGCAAGGGGACAGCTAGTACAGCTTATCCTGACAAAAGCGATCTTCGCCTGGAAAAGGCTCTGGTGGTGACGCCGCCTTGGGCTCCATAGTGACCTCCGTCTTGCCGTCCTGCTGGTCTTGGTCTCATTGCACTGATATGTAAACATTTGCTTGATGCCTCGGTACTCTGCACCTGCGATTGCCTCCTTAGCACCAAAGGGGTAACAAGGACACTGCGCGCTAGCGCCCGCCTAATCTTGATCGTCATGGCTCACGTCACGAGAACCTCGCGAGGTTTGCCCTGCCTTGATCTCTCCGGTCCTCGCGAGGTAACCTGGTGAGGCCGCTCCCAAGGAGGTCTTGTGTCGTCCGCCTTGCGAGGCTTGGCCCCTCGCGAGGGTCTTGGATGCCTTGTTGATGAAGATGGGCCATACAGGCCTGCTAGCACAGCCACGCCGTGGGCCGCAGGTAGGCAAGTCTGGGGACCCCCGTCCCCAGAACACCGACAGTAGCCCCCGGGCCCAAGGCGCGCTCGGGCTTGGCTTCGAGGCGATGCCAAAGGTCAAGTGCGGAGCACCGCGGGCCCCAAAATCCTACGGCCTCGGTCGACGCGTGGCGGTTGATTGGACGTGGGCGTCTCCGCTTCCCCACACTGCCTCGGCAACTTCCCGACTTGACAAAAGGCTGGCGCAGACAGTGCTTGCCTTCATTGCTTCCCTTCGCCTTGCTCAGATCCCCTTTCTTGCGCCCTGCCTCCGAAATCCTCAGATCTGCTTCCATCCTCTTCTGCATCAACGACTAATGGCGCCGCACAAGGTCAAGCCTTCCGCATCGCCGGCTTGGTATGATCCAGCGCTCGACGTGCCCAACGTCTCGGGGAAGAGCCTTGCCGCCACGCGCTTGCTGATGGCAGGGGAGAGCAACGAGAGGGGGAAGACGGAGCTCCGGCTTGTCTCCAACGTGCTGGAGCCTGAGGGGAGCATGTTCTTCCCCTTCTTCACGAGCAGCATCGCCGCCGGGTTGGTTCCCCCTTCTCTGGCTTCTTCTATGAGGTCCTCGACCACTACGGGCTGCAGGTGCTGCATCTTCATCCTAACTCCATCCTTCTCCCATCCATCTTCGCCTACTACTACGAGGTGTATCTGGGTGTGATGTCGTCCGTGGCTCTGCTGCGCCACTTCTTCTTCCTCTGTACCACCAAGGGTCATATCTCCGGATGTGCCAATTTCATCGCGGCCGGCAAGGCCAACTCGATCTCGAACATCGGGAAGAAAGCCGACAACCTCCGGGCCAAATGGGTCATGATGGACGCCAAGTGTGTCCACCTGTGCTTGGCATTGCCGACGGAGGCGCCCCAGTCTAACAAGGGGTGGCCTTGTGCAGAGCTCACTGACGAGCGGGCGTCGTCGGTGTTGGAGCAGATGATGACCGACTTGAAACCGGGCAACGCGAAGGCGGCCAAAGTGACTAGGGCTATGATCCTGAGGGAATTCTGGACGCTGCGCGTTGCTCCACTTCAGGCGCACGCGCGCCCTTTGTGGAGGCTTGGAGATGAAGAAGACAATATTCGCCTGAGGCCGAAGGCCCTACCTGACGATGAGCTGACTGCTGTCCTGCGCCTCTTGGTTGGGGACAACCAGGAGTACCTGTTGAGCGCCTTCGTTCCCTTGTTCCACCGCAAGGACTGGGAGCCGATCGTGGCCTCCAGGCCGACCTTCGACGCGCGCGGGCTGGTGCCGCTGGCGCCCATCGGGGCCTCTACCATGCCAAAGCCAGTGGAGCTGTCTTCTGACGAGTCCCGCGGGAAGGTGGAAGAGGAGGTGGACTCGGAGGAGACCCCCGAGGAGATGGGAGAAACCTCCCCCTTGAGCAAGGCCGAGATCCTCCGCGCCCTGCCTGATGACGCCGAGGCCGACGCTCGCCAGGAGGAGGGAGAGCTGCGCCTCATCCCGACAAGGGGCAGATCGTCGCTGGTCTCTCGAGATGCTACCCCCGCCTTCACGCTGCCCGGAGGTGCCTCCAGCCCTTCTTCTGCGCCGTCTTCTACACCAGGAGCCCGTGTGCCCTCTCCTCAGGCTCCGAAGCTTTCGGGTTTCAGGCTCCCAAAGCAGAAGGTGGACTATGTCGCGGTGGATCAGTAAGTGCTTCGAGCTTCGTCTTGTTCCTGCTTGTACTTGCTATTTTCTGACGTTCACCTTTGCTTGATCAGGCCGATGCCTTCAGCGAAGAAAAGGAAGGAGGATGCAGCGGCCGTGCCCCCCTCTGCGGAGAAAGGAGACGGCACTCACACCTCCCCAGCCCAGTCGCCCTCGCAAGGCCAAGAGGAACATCATCGGGAGGAGTCAGCCCCCGTGGCCCCGCTGGCTCCAAAAATGCCGGTGCATAGCTCGGCTGATGAGGCCCAGAAGGCTCAGGAGCCCTTAGTTTCCCAGGCTCTGGTGACGACATCGATTCCTCCTTCTGCTGCGCCACTACTCCCAGGTTCTTCTGCTTCCTCCGCCGCCTTGGAGCACGTTCTTTCAGAGATGGCCCAGCTGCGGGAAGATCTCCTGGGTGCGGACCCACGCCTGGTAGCCGGGCGCCTGGAGCTAGCCTCTGGCTGGCTTCACTCCAACTCGGCAGTTCGAGCGACACTGAACCAGGCTGCGACGGCCTCCGAGGAGGACAAGTGGGCCACCGCACAAGCTGCGGCCGATTGTGAGGCGGCGCTGAAGGACGCCGAGGCCGCTCCCGACTGCTGTCGGGTGCTGGAGGATGAGCTGAAGAGTCTGCATGACCAGCACGCCGAAGAAACCCGTGGCCGCCAGGCGAAGGAGGAGGAGATGAGGGTCCGGGAGGATGCTGTTAGGGACCGCGACATGGAGCTGGGGGATTTGGCGAAGGCCCAGGCCGTGGAGCGCGACCGGCTGGAGGAGCTGGAGCGAAGGGTGAAGGCGAAGGAGGTCGACCTTGACGTCAAGGCGAAGGTCCTGGCCGAAGAACGCGAGGCCTTCGCGCTTCTCGAGAAGAGGTCTCGCGTGGTGCTGAAGGCGCTCTACGAGAAGGGCTTGGAGAGGCCACTGTCCACCGACGAGGACGGCCCCGCCAAGCTTCTTCCCTACTTGGTTGACGCGCTTGAGGAGGTCGTGGCCGGCATCGGGCCCATGGCAGAGGACGAGGCACGCGTCCTTTCCTCGGCCGCGCTTACACCGGTCTTCAGCCACCTTTACCTTCGCGATCCCTCCACCCGCCTTGACAAGCTGCTGGATCCTATAGATGAGGAGCGTTGTGCGGCTGCTGCCGCCGCCGTGAAGGGCCAGGTGGAGGCCCTGCTAAGTAGTTCTGCGGTGCAGGTGAAGGCGATGCTACCAAGGAAGGAGCACCTCTTGTGGGTGATGGCGGTGTCCAAGGGTGACCTGCGGCTGCTTTCCTGTTTCATTCCTGCAGCATGCATCAGGCCTCGTGGACGTGTTAAACTTTCGTTTGATATTGTGAGAACAATATGTCTTGTAATATTTGCTTTGAGATCTTGCGATTTTTCTTCCTATTTGCTTCGTGTTCTGCGTCGACAGAGCCTGGCGCCGCGCATACCTCAACCGCCGTTGGGCCGACCGGAGACCAGGACAGACCAAGGAGTGAGGGGCTACGTGACCAGTTAGGCTCCTGAGTCGCGATGCTTAGGAGTCCCCCCGACGTGCAAACAACTTTTAGGAAGAATCCGCGGGGATAGGTTAATGTTCTACGTCGGCAGAGCCGGCCCCGTGCATACCTCAACCGCCGTTGGGCCGACCGGAGAGCAGGACGGACCAAGGAGTGAGGGGCTACATGACCAGTTAGCATCCTTAGTCGCGATGCTCAGGAGTCCCCCTTGACGTGCAAACAATCTCCATACCTTTGCCCTCTCCGAGGCCTGGCTCGGGAGGGGTGCGCAACGACCAGGTCCGGGAGACCTGGTTGGGTGCCGTACGCTTGGGCGTGACCCGAGCGCAGCCCCCGTGCGCAGCCCCCTCGCGCGGCTCTCCTGAGGGGAGGCCTTGCGGTGAGGTCGGACACTGAGCTCTGTGGCTCCCTGAGGTTGGTACGGTCGTGAGGCCGCCCTCAGTTGTTTATCACCAGTGCAGAGCATAGTGCTTCCGCTTGTGCACGGGCATAGCCGCTCCTCAGCAGTGTCGACAGCCAGCGCGGAGCATGGTGCTTCCACTTATGCGTGGGAGGGGGGCTCCCTCTGCGGAGAGCCCCCGGGGCGTGTACAGCCCCGCCCTGACACCTGGCTTGCACGGCAGGGCTAGACAAGGTGTATCTGGGCACTCGTCAGCCAGCGCGGGACTCACGAGGCCCTACCTCAAGGCGGGTTGCGCCTGGTCTTGGTTCTTGTTCGCTGTGCTGGTCCTGCGAGGTGGTCAGACAACCTCCGCCGAACGAATCTCCTGAGGTTATCGCGTGAGAGGGCCGAGCACCAACGGTCTTAGGAGGTGACATGAATGGGGCCGGCCCGCCAGACAGAGCTCAGCCGTTGGATTTATCGACGCTGCAGGGACGGGCCCGAGCACAGACGTTGTGCCTAGCCTACTCACGCGAAGGATACTGAAGAAAGACGGCCGGCATGGGTGACGATCGAGGAGGTAATAATCATAGGTAGGTTAAGCATGGAAAGCAAACTGGCTTAGGTAAATGCAGGGAAGATACATGCCACTAGGCCAGGCCCGAGCGGGTTGGGGATGATGCAGCCCGAGGGGCGCCCCCAGCAAGGTAAGCTAAAGACATAAGGAAAAGGATACATGCCATAGGGACAGACCCACGCGGCCTGGGAATGATGCTGCTCCAGGGGCGCTCCCAGCTAAATGAACTTGGAAAATGTCACCTGGTTCTGTTGACGAAGGAGAGTTGGGGCAGATGAAGGTACGCAGTGAAGGAATTGCTCCTCACGAGCCACCGGGGCCCTAAGCCTCGGGAGGCTCTGGGGTCCAGGTGGTTCCCTGAGGACCGTCTCCATCTCCGTCAAGACGGCGCGATGCCTGGCCTCCTGAGCTGCCAGGACATGCCGCAAGCTGCGCTGATAGGCGGATGACACGGTCGGCAGGCCAAAAGGCATGCGAACGTAGCTGTGCCATGGACCCTCGCAGCGGCCCACGCGCGAAGTCCAGAAGGGCTCCTGAGATGCGGCCCTGTTGAGCCCTGGGACATCAATGCAGATGCGCAGCCCGGCATCCTCGCCTGGATGGGGAGCTGCGCCTGATGAGCGGTGGCTGCCGTGCAATGCCCTTGTGTCTTGCAGTTCCTGAGTGGTCCTGGTGATGAACTCCTGAGCGGTGGGCGCTCCTCGCCCTGTGTCCTCCTGAGGGAAACGTGCCGCGAAGCACGGCTCCAAGTGATGCCCGAGCGCCTCCCTTGTGATGTTGGCAAGGTCGGAGGCCCTCTAGAAGAGAGCCCCCGAGCCCTGCCCGAGGAGGGCATTGGGCGCACCTTCCTATGCGATGGAGGGATGCGCCCCTGGAGCGGGCGCTGATCCTGAGGAGGTTCCAGCTGTGACGCCACCCTCTTGAGGCCCTACGCGGCGCAGGTGCTTCTTCTCCTTGGGGATGGCCTCAGGAGGGCCCTCGCCCTTGCTGTCGGGGTCGTCGATTGCTGCAGCTTGGAAGGCACGCTCGAGGGAGCACACCGCGTCTCTTTCTTCGCATGGGACCGTGATAATTCCGCCGCTTCCCGGCATCTTGAGGACATTGTAGCCGTGATGGGTCACCGCCATGAACTTGGCCAGGGCTGGATACCCGAGGATGGCGTTGTATGACAAACGGATGTGTGCGACCTCGAAGTCGATGAGCTCGGTGCGGTAGTTCTTGCGTTCTTCGAAGGTGACAGGGAGGCGGACCTGCCCTATCGGTGTGGTGGAGCCATCGGTCACTCCTGAGAAAGGCATGGTAGGCTGAAGCTGATCATATGGCACTTGGAGGTTGTCGAGCGTGTCGACAGATAGGACGTTGAGCCCTGCGCCGCCGTTGATGAGGGTCTTGGTGACTTGCACGTTGCTGATGATCAGGGGACAAAGCATCGGGAGGGCGCCAGCGGTGGCTGCGCACTTGAGCTGATCCGCCGAACTGAAGGTGATGGCGCTCTGGGACCACCTGAGCGGGCGTGTGGCCTCAAGCTTGGGAGGACTGCATTCACTTCACAAGCAAACTGTTTGAAGATACGCTGCGAGGCTGGGGCCTGAGCTCCGCCTAAGATGCAGGCGATAGCACGTGGCTCCTGGAAGCCCCTAGCCCCCTCGTCTTGATGGTGGTCGTCATTCCTTCTTGGTGGTGGCGGTAGTGGGGGAAGACCGGCGTTGCCCTGAGGACGATCTTCACGAGGCTGGTCCCTCCAGGCGCCCTCGCGAGGCTGATCCTGCCAGCGGTCCTCACGAGGTCGGTCGCGCCACTCCTGGCGCGGGCCACGGTTGTCCCAGCGTCCGCCACAACGTCCTCCTGCCCGGCCGTAGCCTCGATCGTTGTGCTCGGGGCATCAACTGAAGCGTCCTTCTCGAATGGCTTTGAGCTCTTGACAGTCGCTGGTGTTGTGGGTGTGCAGGTTATGGAAGGCGTAGAACGGTCGGCTGCTCTTGGATGACTCGGGCTGATCTCTGCCACGCTTGGTGTCCGGCTCTGCCGCGAGCACGGCTGCTCCCTTGCACTTCACGTCCTTGGCCTTGGCTTTCTTCTCCTCCGTGTTCGCAGCCGGGAGCTCGAGGAGGGAGAGGTGCCCTTCCTCAGCTCTTGCGCACTTGGTCGCCAGGTTGAACAGCTCCTGAGATGTGCACAGCTCCTCCTTCATCTTGACGTCGCGGACGCCGTCCGAGAACGCGGAGATGATGGCCTCGTCCGTCACCTTGGGGATCTTGAGACGAACATTGTTGAAGCGTTGGATGTACTTCTGGAGGGTCTCTCCTGGTTGTTGCTTGACGCGGCGCAGGTCTCCCGCGGCCGGTGGGCGGCCGCGAGTGCCTTGGAAGTTGGCGACGAAGCGGTCGTGCATCTCGTCCCAGGAGGAGATCGAGCCTGGAGGCAGGTTCAGGATCCAAGAGCGGGCGCCATCTTTGAGCGCCGTGGGGAACCAGTTCGCCATGACTTTCTCGTTGCCGTTGGCCGCCTCGATGCTCAGCTCGTAGAGCTGCAGGAACTCTGCGGGGTCGGGGGTGCCGTCGTAGCGAGGAGGCAGATCCAGGCTTGAACTTGCCCGGCCAGGCGACGCTACGCAGCTCGGGTGTGAAGGCGCGGCAGCTGGCCGTGGTCGCCGGGCCCGTCTTGGAGGTGGAGCTTGGTATTGACGCCCACGTGCCGCCACAGCAAGCGGCGCGGGGCCCTGCCGCGACAGATGATCCTGGCGTGGCGGCATGAGGAGTGGCGGAGTGTTCTCTTGCGGTCGAGGAACTTCTTGGTAGCTTCTTTCTTCCCGCGCGGGCGCCGGACACGGTGGGTCGCGCCGTGGAGGCGCGCGCCTTCGCGCCAGGGCGCCGTCTTGGGGCAGAGGTGGCGGAGGTGCTCCGTGAGCTATGTCGCCTGTAGCTAGCGGAGGGTGAGGCGGAGAAAGCGATGGCGCAGGGGAGCCCCCTGCGGCACGGACAAGCTCGGCGATGCGGTCGAGCCAGTCCTTGTAGAGGTCGTCGACCAGGCGGTTGCACAGGAGCTTGTGCGCCATGAGGAGCGTGGCCCATGCGTCCATGGGAGCGCGTCGAGCGTGGGACAACGAACCAGCGGGAGTCGGTTATGGAGTGGTGCTGCGGCTGTCCCGCCGCACTGAGGGGTGTAGCGAGGACGCTTGCTGCTCATTCCCCGCCGGGCCAGTGGCGGCGTTGGCAGCAGGCGATGGAGAACGACGAGGTGGCCCGCGGATGCGAGCCTTCTGAGCGACACGGGTGGCGAGGGCGGCCCGGCGCTCAGCGCGAGCACGGCGAGCGTCCGCCATGGAGATGATGGATCGAGGCGACGCGGAACGACGGAAGGGAAGCTTTGGCGCACCCCTACCTAGCGCGCCAAATGTCGGATCACGGGTTCCGTCAAAACCCTTAAGGTTCGAACTCTGGGGTGCGCGCGAAGTTCTTTCCCTCATATCGATCCGTGTCCTAACTAGCTAAGATCTCACGGACAAACTCGGCGAACTCACAACACAAAAGACACAAGATATATACTGGTTTGGGCCACCGTTGTGGTGTAATACCCTACTCCAGTGTGGTGGTGGTGGATTGCCTCTTGGGCTGATGATGGACAGTACAAGGGGAAGAACAGCCTCCTGAGGTTGAGGTGTTCTTTTGCTTGGTGTGTGGCTAAGGATTGGGTGAGATGCCTCCGAATGAGTTCAGCCTCTTCTACTATGGTGGCTAGTTCTACTTATATAGGCCCTGGTCCTCTCCCCAAATATTGAGTAGGAAGGGAGGCAACAACGGCTAATTTGAAAGGGGACAGCTAGTACAGCTTATCCTGACAAAAGCGGTCTTCGCCTGCAAAAGGCTCTGGTGGTGACGCCGCCTTGGGTTCCATGGTGACCTCTGTCTTGCCGTCCTGCTGGTCCTGGTCTCGTTGCACTGATATGGAAACCTTTGCTTGATGCCTCGTTACCCTGCTCCTGTGCTTGCCTCCTTCGCACCAAAGGGCTAACAAGGACAGTGCGCGCGCTGGCACCCGCCTGATCTTGGTCGTCATGGCTCGCGTCACGAGAACCTCGCGAGGTTTGCCCTGCCTTGATCTCTCCGCTCCTCGCGAGGCAACCTGGTGAGGCCGCTCCCGAGGAGGTCTTGTGTCGTCCGCCTCGCGAGGGTTGGCCCCTCGCGAGGGTCTTGGATGCCTTGTTGATGAAGATGGGTCGTACATGCCTGCTAGCACAGCCACGCCGTGGGCAACAGGCAGGCAAGTCTGGGGACCCCCGTTCCCAGAACACCGACATTCACCCCTCTGATACGTCTCCAACGTATCTATAATTTCTGATTGTTCGATGCTATTATATTATCAATCTTGGATCTTTTATATAAACTTACAAGCAATTATATATAATTTTTTGGGACTAACCTATTAACTTAGTGCCGAGTGCCAGTTGCAGTTTTTGCTTGTTTTTGGTTTCGCAGAATATGAGTACCAAATGAACTCCAAATGCCACAAAACTTTTTGGAGAGTTTTTTCTAGACAAAAGAGACACTAAAAACTTCGGGAGAAGACTAGATAATGCACCATGGGCCCACGAGGCACCAGGGCGTGCCCTGATGGCTTGTGGTGCCCATGTGGCTCCGTTTGACCTAACTCTGCCTCTATAAATTCTCTAAAATCATGAAACCAACATAGGAGTCCACGAAATACTTTTTCCACTAGGCAATTTCCTGAACCACGAGATCCCATCTAGAGGCCTTTCTTGGCACTCTACCGGAGGGGGGTTCGATCACGAAGGGGTTCTTCACCATCCTTGCTGCTCCTCCGAATGCGTGAGTAGTATACTACGGACCTATGGGTCCATAGTTAGTAGGTAGATGGCTTCTTCTCACTATTTGATCTTCAATACAATGTTCTCCTCGGTGTTCTTGGAGATCTATTCGATGAAATGAATTTTTGGGGTGTTTTGGTTGGGATAAGATGAATTGTGAGTTTATGATCAGATCTATCCATGAATATTAATTTGAGTTTTCTCTGAACTCTTCTATGCATGATTGTTATAGCTTCATATTTCTTCTCCGATTTATTGGTTTGGTTTGGCCAACTAGATTGATTTGTCTTGCCATGGGAAGAGGTGTTTTGTAATGGGTTCGGTCATCGGGTGCTCAATCCTAGTGACAGAAAGGGACATGACACACATGTATCATTTCTATTAAGGGTAAAAAGATGGGGGTTTTTCATACATGAGTTTATCTTCTCTACATCATGTCATCTTTCTTAAGGCATTACTCCATTTTTCCATGGACTTAATACACTAGATGCATGCTGGATAGCGGTCGATGTGTGGAGTAATAGTTGTAGATGCAGAATCGTTTCGGTCTACTTGTCCGTCAAGTGATGCCTATATATATGATAATTTCCTTGGATATCGTCATAATTATTTGTTCTTCTATCAATTTCCCAACAGTAATTTGTGCACCCACCGTATGATATTCTCAAGAGAGAAGACTCTAGTGAAAACTATGGCCCTCGGGTCTATATTTTATCATATACTAAAACCAAAAATACCTTGCTACAATTTTCTTTTATTTATTTCATTTTGTATTTTTGTCCGATCTATCTATCGAAAACTATGCAATTTAATCTTGCTCGTAACCGTCAAGGGATTGACAACCCCTTGTTCGCGTTGGGTTGCAAGTGTTTGTTGTTTGTGTGCAGGTGTTGTTAATGAGTCATTGCTTGATTCTCCTACTGGATTGATAACCATGGTTTCATAACTAAGGGAAATACTTATCTATACTATACTACATCATCCTCTCCTCTTTGGCGAAATCCCAACGCAGCTCACAAGTAGCTGGAAGAATTCCTGGCGCCGTTGCCGAGCAGACATCATCAACAACTATCAAGAACCTACGCATAATCTTTCATCTCCTTGCATTTACATTATTTGCCATTTGCCTCTCGTTTTCATCTCCCCAACTTCCAAAAAGTTTTTCCAAAAATACAAAAACATTTTCCATTTGCCCCTTTCTTGTTTACTTCTTTGCTTGTTTGTTATCTTTTTTGCGTAGTCACGATGTCTCAAGGAAATACAAAATTGTCTGATTTTTTCAATACTAATAACAATGATTTTATTAGTACTCTGATTGCTCCTCCCACCGCTAGTGCGGAGACCTGTGATATTAATGCTGCTTTGCTAAATCTTGTTATGAAAGAACAATTTTCTGGTAGTCCTAATGAAGGTGTGACATCCCATCTTAAAAGTTTCGAAGAATTGTGTGACATGCAAAATAAAAAAGATGTGGATAATAATATTGTGAAATTAAAATTATTCCCGTTCTCATTGCAGGATCGTGCAAAAATTTGGTTTTCATCTTTGCCATGAAATAGTATTGATTCTTGGGATAGGTGCAAAGATGTTTTTATTACTAAATATTTTCCTCTGGCGAAAATTATTTCCCTTAGAAATGGAATTATGAATTTCAAGACACTTGAGCATGAGGATATTGCCCAATCTTGGGAAAGGATGAAATTAATGATAAGAAATTGCTCTACTCATGGTTTAAATTTGTGGATGTTCACACAAAATTTTAATGCGGGGTTAAATTTTGTTTTTAGAAATCTTTTAGATTCCGCCGCGGGTGGTACTTTTATGGAGATTACATTGGGTGAAAAACATTTGTTGATAATATTATGGCAAATTATTCACAATGGCATATTTAAAGAGCTCCTACTAGTAAAAAAGTGAATTATGTTGAAGAAATTAGTACTTTGAGTGATAAAGTTGATGCACGTATGAAATTGGTTGCTTGTAAAAATGCTCCTATTGATCCTAATGATGTGCCTTTTAGCACTTTGATTGAGAAAAATAATGATCCCTTAGATTTGAATTGTATGTCACGAAACAATTTTAATAGTAATGCCTATATTGATAATTTCAATCCTAGGCCTTTTCTTGGAAATTCCTCTAATAATTATGGCAACTCCTATGGCAATAATAATAATAATAATAATAATAATAATAATAGGATGCCCTCTTATCTTGAAAGTAATATTAAATAATTTATTAATGGTCAAAAAGTTTTTGACACTATGTTAGAAAAAAATTGAGTAAACTTGATGAGATGTCTAGGAGCATTGATAGAATTATTCATGATGTAGAAAATCTTAAGGCTAAAATTTGGCCACCCAAGATGGATATAAATGAGTTAATTAAAGCCTTATATGTCTCTATGGATGAGAGCAAGAAAATAATTGCTATGCTGAGAGCTAAACGAGAACTTTTCGGAAAGTGATTCCTCCTGGTTTCATTCATAGTAATGATGATGGTATTAGAATGATTGGTGTTTCATCTATCCATTCTTTGTTTAGCAATATAAAACTTGATGAAAGGGGGATCGAAGAAGAGTCAAATTTAGCTAGAAGGCGTCCCCATAATTCGGAGGGTGAAAATCTTGATGAAAAAATTGCTAAAAGTGGGTTTGGAGAGGTAACAACTTTAAGTAGCGATGTGCCCCCTCTCCTGGCTTACAAAGACTTTAATTAGGGTAGTTCTTATTTGATTGAGTGCATTTCTTTGTTGCAATCCATGCTAAATTCACCAAACGGTATGAGCAAATTAAGGATTTTACTAAACATATTGTAGAAGCTATGATGAAAGCTTTAGAAGAAGAGCTAGAATTAGAGATTTTTCGATTCCTAGAAAATTATATGATGAATGGGAACCCACCATTAAAGTCAAGATTAATAATTATGGGTGCAATGCTTTATGTGATTTGGGTGCTAGTGTTTCCACAATTCTGAAATCTCTATGTGATATGCCAGGTTTTACCAATATGGATGAATGTTCTTAATTTTCACTTGGCGGATTCTATGATTAAAAAGCCTTTGGGTAGAATTAATGACGTTCTTATTCTTGCAAATAGGAACTATGTGCCCGTTGATTTTATTTTACTTGATATTGATTGCAATCCATCTTGCCCCATAATACTTGGTAGACCGTTCTTACGAACTATAGGTGCCGTTATGGACATGAAAGAAAGGAATATTAAATTTCAGTTTCCATTAAAGAAGGGTATAGAACACGTCCCTAGAAATAGAATTAAGCCACCATATGAGTCAATCATGAGCGTCGCCTATGGAACTAAAACCAAAGATGACAACACTTGAAACTATGCATTATGACTGCCTAGGGGTATAAAACAATAGCGCTAGTTGGGAGGCAACCCAATAGTTATCCTTTAATTTTTTTGTTTCGATGCTGTTTTTCAATAAGCACACAATTATGATACTATTATGATTGTGTTTTAGTGTTTAAATTAGTGTATGTGCCAAGCAAAGCCTTTGGGTTGATTTGGGTGATGGTTGCTTTGATTCTGTGCATTAACAGAAACTTTTGCGTCGAGTAGCAGAATTAATGTGCTTTATTGGGACGCGATAAAATGCTGAATTATTTACATATCATTGATATACAAATTTCCCACTTTTCATTATTTTTCAGAATTTTTGTAGTTAGAGAAGTATGGTCAATGTTCATATTACTACATACTATTCTGTTTTTGATAGATTCTGTTTTTTATATATTGTTTTGCTTGTTTTGATGAAACTATGGATTGTATCGGGGGTATAAGCTGTGGAGAAGTTAGAGTACAGTAGCTATATTGCAAAACCAGAATATGAATGGGTTTGCAACAATACTTAAAGTAGTGATTTGCTTTATTATACTAATGGATATCATGAGGTTTTGTTGAGTTTTGTGTGATTGAAGTTTTCAAGTTTTGAGTAAGATCATGATGGATGAAGGAATAAGGAGTGGAAAGAGCCTAAGCTTGGGGATGCCTGAGGCATCCCATGGTAATATTCGAGGACTCCAAAGAAACTAAGATTGGGGATGCCCCGGAAGGCATCCCATCTTTCTTCTACCAACCATCGGTAATTTTACTTGGATCTATATTTTTATTAGTCACATATCATGAGTTTTGCTTGGAGCTTCCTGTATTATAGGAGTCTTTGCTTTGTTTGCTTTTTATTTTATCACAATCATCCTTGCTGAACACACTTGTTTGAGAGAGCCACACACACATATCATAATTTGCTAGAATACTCTATGTGCTTCACTTAAATCTTTTGAGCTAGGCCATTGCTCTAGTGCTTCACTTATATCTTTTTGAGCACGGCAGTGGTTATATTTTAAATAAATACACTTCCATGCTTCACTTATATTATTTTGAGAGTTGATAAGATTAAAATTTTGAAGAAATACACTCCCATGCTTCACTTATATTATTTTGAGAGTTGATAAGATAAACTTTTTGAAGAAATACACCCTCATGCTTCACTTATATTATTTTGAGACTTGATAAGATTAAATTTCTAAGAAATATTTGCACTCTCATGCTTCACTTATATCTTTCTGAGAGTTGATAATAGCAATGGTAATTTGCACAAGATATGAATTTGGTCCCAAAGTGATGGATATCTAAGGGGGACTCTTTCTCCCCAGCCTGCCTACCCAATGATCCCACGGCCTAGATTGACGAACCCAAAGAACAGGAGACACAGAGGTTTCTACTGGTTCGGGCCACCTATGTGGTGTAATACCCTACTCCAGTGTGGTGGTGGTGGATTGCCTCGGGGGCTAAGGATGAACTAGTACAGTGGATGAACAGCCTCAGGAGGAGAGGTGTTCTTGAGCTCCATGAGCTGGCGAGATGGCCTTGGTGGAATGGATCCAATCCAAGATGATTTGCCTCCTATGGTGGTGGCTAGTCCTACTTATAGAGGCCCTGGTCCTCTTCCCAAATGTAGGCGGGAAGGGATCCCACAACGGCCAATTTTGAAGGGAGACAACTAGTACAAGCTATCCTGACAAAAGTTGTCTTCGCGTGCCAAAGGCTCTAGCGGTGACGCTGCTGTGGGCTCCACGATGACCTCCATCCTGCCGTCCTGCTGGTCATGGTTTTGTTGCACCAATACGGAAACCTTTGCCTGATGCCTCGAGACTCCTCGCATGCGCTTGCCTCTTTACCACCAAAGAGGAAACTGGTATACTGCGCCAGTTGGTGCCCGCCTGGCCTTGGTCGTCATGGCTCACGTCATGTGAACCTCGCGAGGTGCCCCTTGCATAGATATCTCCGCTCCTCGGGAGCCAGCCTAGCGAGGTCGCCCCCAGGGAGGTCTTGGCGTCGTCCGCCTCATGAGGCTTGGCCCCTCGCGAGGGTCTTGAGCTATTGTTGCTGAAGCTGGGCCATACTGGGCCGTTGGTGGAACCACACTCACGGGCCGCATGCAGGCAAGTCTGGGCACCCCCGTTCCCAGGACGCCGACAGTAGCCCCCGGGCCCAAGGCGCGCTCGAACTTGGCTTCGAGGCGAAGCCAAAGGGCAATTGCAGAGCGCCGCGGGCCCCAAGCACCTGCGGCCTTGGTCGACGCATGGCGATTGACGGGACGTGGGCGCCTCCGCTTCCCCATGCTACCTCGGTAACCGTCCTTGACTTGACGAGACCCTGCTGCATGCCAAAGAAAACCATCATTGCGTGCGATTGTGGGAGTCGACGGTTGGCCTCCTTCTGGCTATAATAGAGGGGAGCGGAGCCCTCGTTCCACGTCTGCTTCTTCTCGCTGCCCGCCCCTTCTTCCTCCTCCTCGTCTCGCTGTCTTGACGTGACACCCATGGCTTCGATAAAGTGATTCTTCGCTGCTGAGAAGGGCAAGGCTCCCCGCGACGGGCAAGGGCTGCTTCCGCCGACGAAGAGGCTTGGCAGCTCCCGCGACACCGGTGTGAGGTTGGAGGTGACAAGGCCTTGGTACGAGCGGCCTCCTCCTAGCTACCCGCTGCCCTGGTACGCCCAAGCGCCAGGCTCCGGAGGAGGAGGCAGCGCCCCGTGCCGCTCGCGCCACGGCCATGGTGGCCATGTTGAGGTTGCACGACCCGCCAATCCAAGAACTCACGCCGAGGGCTCCTCGCATGAGTTCGTGATATGGGCGGCGATGCCACCGCACATGTGGATCAAGCTTCTGCAGTTCTTCACCGAAGAGATGCCATCGAGAGGGCCACTCGAGCTGTGGCTGCAGCATGCCGAGTGCAGCACTCTGGTGACAGGTGCGGATGTCGAGGTCGTCTGCTTGGGCAAGATCTTCATGACCCGCAAATGGGGCTAGGTTGCCCACGCTTGCCGCGCGGAGGGGACCCTCGCCATCCACTTCGAGTATGATGGCGCCTCCACATTGTTCTTCAAGGTTATCGATGGGGAATGCCGCTGCCTGGAGTGCTGCCCTGGAGGGGCCACCAGGATGGTGCATCAGCAGGCGCTGAGCCTGCCCTTGGTCCTGTCGACGGCTCCTCTAGCAGCAGCGACGGCTCCTGGGAGTCCAGTGACTCTCCTGAGCTTGACGAGACGCCGGAGACGAGCGATGACAGCTACGTGCCCCCGAGCTCTCGCCGTGCTCGGAGCGCAGCGATGGCATCTGCTCGTCGTCATCGATGATCTGGATAGGGTTGGCGTCGGCCCCTCATGGCCCACTGTTGATGATGGTGTCAGCGGCGGCGTCTGTAGATATGACTCCTGGTAGCTTTCTTCTTTTGTTCCCTGCGAGGAATCGAGATGAACCCCGTGGGGGTGTGTAAAGAATCTATAGTGCTTTTGCATACTTGGAACTCCCATGGGGTTCATCTCGATTCCTCGCAGGGAACAAAAGAAGAAGGCTTCTAGGAGTCACATCTACAGACTTCGCTGCCGACACCACCATCAACAGTGGGACACGAGGGGCGGACGCCAACCCCATCCAGATCATCGACAGCGACGAGCAGACGCCATCGCTGCGCTCCGGGCACGGCGAGAGCTTGGGGGCACATAGCTGTCGTCGCTCGTCTCCGGAGTCTCGTCAAGCTCAGCAGAGTCGCCGGACTCCCAGGAGCCATCGCTGCTGCTGGAGGAGCTGCGGCAGGACCGAAGGTGGGCTCAGCGCCTGCTGCTGCACCATCCTGGCAACCCCCTCCAGGGAAACACTCCAGGCGGCGGCCTTCCTCATCGAAGACCTTGAAGAACAGCGTGGAGGCGCCGTCGTACTCAAAGTGGATGGCGAGGGCCCCCTCCGAGCGGCAAGCGCGGGCAACCTTGCCCCATCCATAGGTCATGAAGAACCTGCCCGAGGAGATGACCTCGACCACCGCCCCCGAGGCCGGAGTGCTGCACTCGGTGTGCTAGAGCCATAGCCCGAGCGGCCCTCTCGGCGACATCTCTTCAGTGAAGAACAACGGAAGCTTGATCCACATGCGCGGTGGCATCACCGCCCGTACCACGAACTCGCGTGAGGAGCCCTCGGCATGAGTTCGTGGGTCGGCGGCTCGTGCAACCTCGGCATGGCCGCCACGGTCGTGGAGTGAGCGGCGCGGGGCGCTGCCTCCCCCTCCGGAGCCTTGCGCTTGGGCATACAACGGCAGCGGGTAGCCAGGATGAGGCCGCTCATACCAAGGCCTCGTCACTTCTAGCCTCACGCCGGCGTCGCGGGAGCTGCCAAGCCTCTTCTTCGGTGGAAGAGGCCCTTGCTCCTCGCGGGAAGCCTTGCCCTTCTCAGCAGCGGAGAATCTCCTTATCGGCGCCATGGTTGTCGCGGCAATACGGCCAGGGTCTCGTCAAGTCGAGGATGGTTGCCGAGGCAGCATGGGGAAGCGGAGGCGCCCACGTCCCGTCAATCGCCACGTGTCAATCAAGGCCGCAGGCGGTTGGGGCCCGCGGTGCTCCGCACTTTCCCTTTGGCTTCGCCTCAAAGCCATGTTTGAGCGTGCCTTGGGCCTGGGGGATACTATCGGCGTCCTGGGACCGGGGGTGCCCAAACTTGCGTGCCTGCGGCCCACGGAATGGCTCCACCGATGGCCCGGTACGGCCCAGCTTCGGCAGCAACTACTCAAGACCCTCGCGAGGGGCCAAACCTCGCGAGGCGGACGACAACAAGACCTCCTTGGGGGCGGCCTCGCTAGGCTGGCTCCCGAGGAGCGAAGATATCTATGCAGGGGGCACCCCGCGAGTTTCAGATGACGTGAGACGTGACGACCAAGGCCAGGCGGGCGCCAGCGGGAGCAGTGCACCAGTTTCCTCTTTGGTGCTAAAGAGGCAAGCGCAGGCGAGGAGTCCCGAGGCATCAGGCAAAGGTTTCCATATCGGTGCAACAAGACCAAGACCAGCAGGACGACGGAGGTCACCGAGGAGCCCACAGCAGCATCACCACCAGAGGCTTTGGCAGTCGAAGACCACCTTTTGTCAGGATAGCTTGTACTAGTTGTCCCCCTTCAAAATTGGCCGTTGTGGGATCCCTTCCCTCCTAACATTTGGGAAGAGGACCAGGGCCTCTATAAATAGGACCTAGCCACCACCATAGTGGAGGACGGAGGACGGATCATTCAGACCACCCTCACACTCACCAGCTCATCGAGCTCAGGAAAACCTCTCCTCCGGAGGCTGTTCATCCACTGTACTAGTTCATCCTCGGCCCTCAAGGCAATCCACCACCACACTGGAGTAGGGTATTACACCACGAGGTGGCCTGAACCAGTATGAACCTCTGTGTCTCGTGTTCTTTGGGTTCATCGAGGTAGGTCGTGGAATCGTTGTGTAGGCAGGCTGGGGAGAAAGAGTCCTTCGTGCGAACCCCAGAGTTCGAACCTCTCAAGGGTCTGCGGAACCCCGAATCCAACAAAGAGACACTAGAAGATTCGCGAGAAGACCAGATGTTGCCCCATGGGCTAACGAGGCACTAGGGCGCGCCCAGGGGTAGGCATTCCCTGGAAGCTTGTGGGGCCCACGTGGCTCTGTTTGACCTAACTTTGCCTCTATAAATTCTCTAAAATCGTGAAACCAACAGAGGAGTCCTCGAAATACTTTTTCGCCGCCGCAACTTTTAGAACCACGAGATCCCATCTGGAGGCCTTTTTCGGCACTCTGCCGGAGGGGGATTCGATCACGAAGGGGTCCTTCATCATCCTTGCTGCCCCTCCGAATGCGTGAGTAGTTTACTACGGACGTATGCATCCATAGTTAGTAGCTAGATGGCTTCTTCTCTCTATTTGATCTTCAATACAATGGTCTCCTCGTTGTTCTTGGAGATCTATTCGATGTAATGGCTTTTTACGGTGTGCTTATTGAGATCCGATGAATTATGAGTTTATGATCAGATCTACCCATGAATATTATTTGAGTTTTCTCTGAATTATTTGGTGCATGATTGTTATAGCTTCGTATTTCTTCTTCGATTTATTGGTTTGGTTTGGCCAACTAGATTCATTTATCTTGCCATGGGAAGAGGTGCTTTGTAATGGGTTCGATCTTGTGGTGCTTAATCCCAGTGACAGAAAGGGACATGACATGCATGTATCGTTGCTATTGAGAGTAAAAGGATGGGGTTTATTCATACATGAGTTTATCTTGTCTACATCATGTCATCTTTCTTAAGGCGTTACTCCGTTTTCCCATGAACATAATACACTAGATGCATGTTGGATAGAGGTCGATGTGTGTAGTAATAGTATTAGATGCAGAATTATTTCGGTCTACTTTGACCCGGACATGT
The DNA here is from genome assembly GCF_018294505.1 of Triticum aestivum. Taxonomy (NCBI): domain Eukaryota; kingdom Viridiplantae; phylum Streptophyta; class Magnoliopsida; order Poales; family Poaceae; genus Triticum; species Triticum aestivum. The sequence goes on from NC_057799.1 coordinate 241,358,569, forward strand.
TTCCTATATACATGATCATCGCCTTGGATATCGTCATTGTTGGTGCAATGATAGACCCCTTATATTTTGGAGTTTGTTGACATAAACAATTTGGGACTAATGTGTTTGCTAGTGCACACAGAGTAACTAGTCCCTGAGATATCGAGCAGTTTTGATGCAAACGACGAAGATAATCTCCCTGCGTTGCAGCAAAGGTTATCACCGAAGACAATGTTAACAAGAGTGACCCCTAAAAATTGCTAAAGATTAAGCAATTGGTTCAGTGTCTGTTCGATGAAAATGACTGCGCTCGAGGAAGAATGAAGAATGAAGACGAAGTGAAGATGTAGCATTTATTTCGTTCTTCTTCTTCTTTCATTGATTCAGAGGACCACCGTACTATTAAGAGGGGTGTAGTGTTCGAAACTTTGATTCTCTGATGCCAAACCCAAATCCTATGAAAGTTGTGAGAATAATCTCTTTGTGTTTCGAGCAAATACTTGCCAGCAAGAGACTGTGATCTTCTTCGCCGCGAGAGATTTGACTCGGATCGAGGATTTAGCATTACTTGTTCCTCAAGCAATGTTACCATTGCTCCCAAATCCGATCGTTGCAAACGTGCAGTTGCCATTGCTGGACCGCGCGTGCAAAATGGTCATTTCCCATCTGGGAAGGCTACGGCTACAAATAGCCACCCCGCGCCGGCTTTGTCCGGTGGCTGCTCCATTTGATTCTGAGAAGATTGTTGAGCAACCCACTCTCTGAGCGATTTGAGTTTAAAATCCATCAAGATAAAAACCCCTAAAGCTGAAGAATTAGATAGTGGTTAGCATCACTCGAATCTAAGTCTAGTACGCTCCGCCTATTACTCTTGAGAGCCGCAAACTCTCTAGACGGTTAGGTGTCCATTTCTTCAGAGACCAAGAGTGATTGTGGTTCTCGAAGAAGAAGTTTGTAAAGGTTCGGAGATCGCCTTCAAGTATCTACCATGAGTAATCAACATTGGTTGACGAACCAATTGTCGAGAAGAATAGGGTGAAGAGAGTTTAGCTTCCATGTTAAGTCACAACCTCTCCAACCAGACGTAGTCCTTGTGTAGAAGGACGAACTGGTCGAAAAATATCATGTCGCCATCGAGCACCACTGTTTATCCCTTTTACCCATATTCATATTTGACATGTTTTCTTTCGTGAGTTTTGTCTCGTTGCATGTTTAGTTTACTTTTAGTACTTAGTTTCAGCTCGCTACAGTTTTTTCTTGTTTGCTCCGCTGCTGGGTTATGAGAGTTTTGAGTTTCCAAAGAAAATTTAAAACTCCCATTCACCCCCCCCACTCTGGTAGACATACTTCATTCCTACAGTCATAATTATTTGCTTTTCTATCAATTTCCCAACAGTAATTTTGATACATCCATTTTGCATCATGTTTTCTTACTATTAATTATAATGTTTTAATGCATAATAATGCTTTATGGAGTAATTCTAATGCCTTTTCCTCTCATAATATGCAAGGTTTACACAAAGAGGGAGAATGCGAGTAGCTGGAATTCTGGACCTGAAAAAGCTACGTCAGACCTAACTATTCTGCACAACTCGAAATGAGCTGAAAATTTATGGAGCATTATTTTGGAATATATGAAAAATACAGGAGCAAATAGCTACCGGAGGGGGGGGCACCTGGTGACCACAAGACACCAGGGCGTGCAAGGCCCCCCAGGCGCGCCCTGGTGGATTGTGGTCAGCCCAGCCCACCTCCGGTGCCCACCTTCTAGTATATAAGTCATTTTGACTTAGAAAAAAATAAGGAGAGGACTTTCGGGACGGAGCGCCGCCATCTCAAGGCAGAACTTGGGCAGGAGCACTTTTGCCCTCCGACGGAGCGATTCTGCCGGGGGAACTTCCCTCCCGGAGGGGGAAATCGAAGCCATCATCATCACCAACAACCCTCTCATCTTTGGGAGGCCACTCTCAATCAACATATTCAACAACACCATCTCCTCTCAAACCCTAGTTCATCTCTTCACTATAAAAAAAGACAGATCCATGACATTTTGGGCCGAGCGAATTTTTTTCTGTCATGCTTATGACACTTCTATGACTATAATTGTGACAAAAGCACGTATCATCATAGATGTGGTGGGCTCCTACTTCTATGACAAAAAATCATGACAAAAAATGGGCTTTTTGTCCCAGGCGGGCCAGAGACGCAACTGCATGGCATTCTTTGGGCCCTCCATGATGAAAAAATCGTATTAGAAGCGAGGGCGAGAAAAATCAGGAGTTTCCGGTTACGGTGGGTGGTCGGGGCCGAGCGATGCACGGAGGTTTGCGCGTTTTCTCTCGTATACGTACGCACGTGTGTGCAAGGCGTTGGGCTGTAATTGAACCCGAGAGAGGTGTTTGCTTACTAAACCCGAGCCGTTGCACTAGCTACGTTATTGAACCCGAGCGATCGATCCCTTGGTTGTTAACTGAACCCGAGCGATTCATTCGTTGCTGACTGAACCCGAGCGATTCCTTCGCTGCTACTGCTTACTGAAGCTGATCGACCCCCCCGTGCGAGACGCAGCCAGCCGGTGTTGGTTTGCCTCTTGATGAACAATGACCGTTGCTACCGTGTGCGCGGATGTAGAACGAGATGAGATGTGGTGAGTCGAGCCGGTTGGATGGCTGTGGGTGAAAAGTTCCCAGTGGGGGTTGGATGAACAGGACCCCGTGGTAGTAGGTCATTGTCGCTAGATGAACAGGACCCCGAGGAGGCCACCGCACCCCAGCCGGTTGGGGTGGATGAATAGTACCCCATGGAGGCTGTATGAACAATAGCCTGTGGAGGCTGGAGGAGGTCGATGATGGATGAACAGCAGCCCATGGAGGCTCGAGCGAGGCAGTAGAAAGTGGATGAACAGGACCCCGTTCCGACTGTAGGCGCTCCAACACAAGTCCATTTCCTTCATTTTGCGGTATGCCACACCCCTCTCGATCAACAGGACCCCGTTCCGAGCGTAGGAACTCGAACAGAAGTCCGTTTCCTATGTTTTACGGTTTGCCAGAACCTTCCCGATGAACAGGACCCCGTTTCGACCGTACGCAGTCGAACAGAAGGCTCGTTTCCTTCGTTATGCGGTACACCAGACCTCGTTTCGGCTGTTCCGTCCAAGCCGGTTGGCTCCTGATGAACATGACGTATTCCATTGCCTTCCGATGAACACGACGCATTCCGTTGCCTCCCGATGAACACGACGCAGTTTCTCCATTCCGACCCAGCTGGTTGGAATTTTCCTTCATCTTTAGTATAATATTTCCATGATGGGAAGATACGCACATTGGATTTAACAACATCTAATGCGATAGATGCTAAACTACAAATGGCTGGTTGTGCTTCCTCCTCAGGAATAGGTGTACTAACTGGTGGAGTTGGGGTTTGTCGTGGTAGTACTGGCGCTTTGGGCACTGGACCTGCCTTACTAAATGCTCTTGTTTGGGAGTTCTGTGGTGGAGATGGTACTATGTCAACAGGAACTGGGTTACTATCTGCTGGGGTTGAGGTTAGATTGGGTGAAGCCAGTTCTCTGTCCATCGCAGTAGGGGTACAATCTGCGAGAGTCTGGGTTATGTGTGGTATGGCTGGTTCTCGTGCATGTACAACCGGGGAGCTATCTCCACCAAGAGGTAGCACTGTATTATTTGAAGACCGTGTTTTTACTCCGCTACATACTGCCATCACCCTCTCCAATTCCAATGGCTGATAAACAGGAAACATAGTTGAATGTACCGACATTGTGTGAGAGACAGATCCAATAGATAGTGTGGAAAAAAGAGGGCATGAAATAGTTGACATGTATATTGTTTAACTAAAAAAGATAGCATGACATAATTTCACATATATGATGTCTATCTAAACTGGATAGCATAGCATGACATAATTCAAAGATATGATGACTAACTAAACAGGATGGCATGAGATAATTATATGATGTCTTTAGTAAACAGGTTGGCGTGACATAATTCACATACATGTTATCTAAGTAATTAGGATCGCATGATTTAATTCACATATGTGATTTATATGCTAAGCAGAGGGCATTCGCATATATGATGTCTGAACTAAGAACATGGTGTTGAATATTATGTATATGATGTCTAAACTATGCAATGCAAGACACCATATGCATGATATGAGCAATATAACCGTGCCAAGTTAGAGCATACACCTCGGTGGGGGAATAGGACTGGTCATCTGTCTCAGGATCCATCTCTGAGGAGCTATCAGGACCCAGCAAGAGATCTGCTTCGACAGGTAGCACTGTCTGCTCTGAAGACCTTGTTTGCACTCCAGATTTTTCAATCACCCACTCAAATGGCTGATTCACAGCAAGAGTAGTTTAATTTACAAACGTTGTCGACAAATGGACATGTAATGAAGAAAAGGATGGAATGTAGCATGCAATTTAAAAAAATCCTACGATCACACAAGATCTATCTAGGAGATGCATAGCAATGAGACGGGGAGAGTGTGTCCACCTACCCTCGTAGACCGAAAGCGGAAGCGTTATGTTAACGCGGTTGATGTAGTCGAACGTCTTCACGATCCAACCGATCCAAGTACCGAACGTACGGCACCTCCGTGTTCAGCACATGTTCAGCTCGATGACGTCCCTCGAACTCTTGATCCAGTAGACGGTCGAGGGAGAGTTCCATCAGCACGACGGCGTGGTGACGGTGATGATGATGTCATCCGCACAGGGCTTCGCCTAAGCACTATGACGCTATGATCGGAGGAGTAAACTGTGGAGGGGGGCACCGCACAAGGCTAAGAAACAATTGTTGTGCCTTTGCCGTGCCCCCTTCCCACGTATATAAAGGAGGGGGGAGGAGGAGGATGTCCCAAGGGGGGCACGCCAAGAGGGAGGAGTCCTACTAGGACTTCGTTCCAAGTAGGATTCGCCCCCCTCCCCCTTTCTTTCCAACGGAGCGGGGGAAAGGGGAAGGAGGGAGAGGGAGAAGGAAAGAGGGGGGCCACGCCCCCTCCCGTTGTCCAATTCAGATTGGGCAAGGGGGGCACGCGCCACCTCCCGTGGCCTGCCTCCTCTCCTCCACTATGGCCCATTAGGCCCATTAACTTTCCTGGGGGGGGGGGGGTTCCGGTAGCCTCCCGGTACTCCGAAAAATCCCCGAACCTTATCGGAACCATTCTGGTGTCCGTATATAACATTCCAATATATCAATCTTTACCTCTCGGCCATTTCGAGACTCCTCGTCATGTCCGTCATCTCATCCGGGAATCTGAACAAACTTCGGTCACCAAAACACATAACTCATAATACAAATTGTCATCGAACGTTAAGCGTGCGGACCCTACGGGTTCGAGAACTATAGCGGAACCTAGATGCTCATATTGGCTCCCACATACTCTACGAAAATCTATATCGGTCAAACTGCATAACAACATACGTCATTCCTTTGTCATCGGTATGTTACTTGCCTGAGATTCGACCGTCGGTGTCATCATACCTAGTTCAATCTCGTTACCGGTGAGTCTCTTTACTCGTTCCGTAATGCATCATCCCGTAACTAACTCATTAGTCGCATTGCTTGCAAGGCTTATAGTGATGTGCATTACCGAGAGGGCCCAGAGATACCTCTCCGATACACGGAGTGACAAATCCTAATCTTGATATATGCCAACTCAACAAACACCTTCGGAGACACATGTAGAGCATCTTTGTAATCACCCACTTATGTTGTGACATTTGATAGCACACAAAGTGTTCCTCCAGTATTCGGGAGTTGCATAATCTCATAGTCAGAGGAATATGTATAAGTCATGAAGAAAGCAATAGCAATACAACTAAACGATCATTATGCTAACCTATTGGATGGGTCTCGTCCATCACATCATTTTCTAATAATGTGATCCCGTTGATCAAATGACAACAAATGTCTATTGTCAGGAAACTTAACCATCTTTGATTAACGAGCTAGTCAAGTAGAGGCATACTAGGGACACTCTGTTTGTCTATGTATTCACACATGTACTAAGTTTCCGGTTAATACAATTCTAGCATGAATAATAAATATTTATCATGATATAAGGAAATATAAATAACAACTTTATTATTGCCTCTAGGGCATATTTCCTTCAGTCTCCCACTTGCACTAGAGTCAATAATCTAGATTACATAGTACTGATTCTAACACCCATGGAGTCTTGGTGATGATCATGTTTTGCTCGTGAAAGAGGCTTAGTCAACGGGTCTGCAACATTCAGATCCATATGTATTTTGCAAATCTCTATGCCCCCATCCTTGACTTGATCGCGGATGGAATTGAAGCATCTCTTGCTATGTTTGGTTCTCTTGTGAAATTTGGATTCCTTCGCCAAGGCTATTGCTCCAGTATTGTCAGAAAAGATTTTTATTGGACCCGATGCACTAGGTATTACACCTAGATTCGATATGAACTCCTTCATTTGTTGCTTCCGAAGCAGCTATGTACTCCGCTTCACACGTAGATCCCGCCACGACGCTCTGCTTGGAACTGCACCAACTGACAGCTCCACCATTCAATATAAATACGTATCTGGTTTGTGATTTAGAGTCATCCGGATCATTGTCAAAGCTTGCATCGATGTAACCATTTACGACAAGCTCTTTGTCACCTCCATAAATGAAAAACATATCCTTAGTCCTTTTCAGGTATTTCAGGATGTTCTTGAGCGTTGTCCAGTGATCCACTAGTGGATTACTTTGGTACCTCCCTGCTAAACTTATAACAAGGCACACATCAGGTCTGGTACACAACATTGCATACATGATATAACCTATGGCTGAGGCATAGGGAATGAATTTCATTTTCTCTCTATCTTCTGTAGTGGTCGGGCATTGAGTGTGACTCAACTTCACACCTTGTAACACAGGCAGGAACCCTTTCTTTGACTGATCCATTTTGAACTTCTTCATAACTTTATGAAGGTATGTCCTTTGTGAAAGTCCAATTAAGCGTCTTGATCTATCTTTATAGATCTTGATGCCCAATATATAAGCAGCTTCACCGAGGTCTTTCATTGAAAAATTCTTATTCAAGTATCCTTTTATGCTATCCAGAAATCCTATATCATTTCCAATCAGCAATATGTCGTCCACATATAATATTAGAAATGCTACAGAGCTCCCACTCACTTTCTTGTAAATACCGGCTTCTCCGAAAGTCTCTATAAAACCATATGCTTTGATCACACTATCAAAGCGTATATTCCAACTCTGATATGCTTGCACCAGTCCATAAATGGATCGCTGGAGCTTGCACACTTTGTTAGCACCTTTAGGATCGACCAAACCTTCTGGTTGTATCATATACAACTCTTCTTTAAGACATCCATTAAGGATTGCAATTTTGGCATCCATTTGCCAAATTTCATAATCATAAAATGCGGCAATTGCTACCATGATTCGGACAGACTTAAGCATCGCTACGGGTGAGAAGGTCTCATCATAGTCAACTCCTTGAACTTGTCGAAAACCTTTTGCAACAAGTCGAGCTTTGTAGACAGTAACATTACCGTCAGTGTCAGTATTCTTCTTGAAGATCCATTTATTCTCTATGGCTTACCGATCATTGGGCAAGTCAACCAAAGTCCACACTTTGTTCTCATACATGGATCCCATCTCAGATTTGATGGCCTCAAGCGATTTCGTGGAATCTGGGCTCATCATCGCTTCCTCATAGTTCGTAGGTTCGTGATGGTAGTAACATGACTTCTAGAATAGGATTACCGTACCACTCTGGCGCGGATCGTACTCTGGTTGACCTACCAGGTTTGGTAGTAACTTGATCTAAAGTTTCATGATCATCATCATTAGCTACCTCACTAATTGGTGTAGGAATCACTGGAACTAATTTCTGTGATTAACTACTTTCCAATTTGGGAGAAGGTACAATTACCTCATCAAGTTCTACTTTCCTCCCACTCAGTTCTTTCGAGAGAAACTCCTTCTCTAGAAAGGAACCATTCTTAGCAACAAATAGCTTGCCTTTGGATATGTGATCGAAGGTGTACCCAACAGTCTCCTTTGGATATCCTATGAAGACACATTTCTCTGATTTGGGTTCGAGCTTATCAGGTTGAAGCTTTTTCACATAAGCATCACAGACCGAAACTTTAAGAAACGACAGCTTAGGTCTCTTGCTAAACCACAGTTCATATGGTGTCATCTCAACGGATTTAGATGGTTCCCTATTTAACGTGCATGCGGTTGTCTCTAAAGCATAACCCCAAAACGATAGTGGCAGATCGGTAAGAGACATCATAGATCGCACCATATCTAATAGAGTACGGTTACGACGTTCGGACACACCATTACGCTGTGGTGATCCAAGTGGAGTTAGTTGTGAAACTATTCCACATTGTTTCAAATTAAGACCAAACTCATAACTCAAATATTCACGTCCACGATCAGATCGTAGAAACTTTATTTTCTTGTTACGATGATTTTCCACTTCACTCTGAAATTCTTTGAACTTTTCAAATGTTTTAGACTTATGTATCGTCAAGTAGATATACCCATATCTGCTCAAATCATCTGTGAAGGTCAGAAAATTATGTTGCCCGCCGCGAGCCTCAACACTCATCGGACCGCATACATCAGTATGTATTATTTCCAATAAGTCAGTTGCTCCCTACATTGTTCCGGAGAATGGAGTTTTAGTCATCTTGCCAATGAGGCATGATTCGCAAGCATCAAGTGATTCATAATCAAGTGATTCCAAAAGTCCATCAGCATGGAGTTTCTTCATGCGCTTTACACCAATATGACCTAAACCGTACTGCTACAAATAAGTTGCAATATCATTATTAACTTTGCATCTTTTGGCTTCAATATTATGAATATGTGTATCACTACAATCGAGATTTAACAAAAATAGACCAGTCATCAAGGGTGCATGACCATAAAAGATATTACTCATATAAATAGAACAACCATTATTCTCTGATTTAAATGAATAACCGTCTCGCATCAAACAAGATCCAGATATAATGTTCATGCTCAACGCAGGCACCAAATAACAATTATTTAGGTCTAAAACTAATCCCGACGGTAGATGTAGAGGTAGCTTGCCGACGGTGATCACATCGACTTTGGAACCATTCCCCATGCGCATCGTCAGCTCGTCCTTAGCCAATCTTTGTTTAATCCGTAGCCTCTATTTTGAGTTGCAAATACGAGCAACAGAACCACTATCAAATACCCAAGCGCTACGATGAGCATTAGTAATGTACACATCAATAACATGTATATCAAATATACCTTTCACTTTGCCATCCTTCTTATCCGCCAAATAATTGGGGCAGTTCTGCTTCCAGTGACCAGTCCCTTTGCAATAGAAGCACTCGGTTTCAGGCTTAGGTCCAGACTTGGGCTTCTTCCCTTGATAAGCAACTTGCTTGCTGTTCTTCTTTAAGTTCCCCTTCTTCCCTTTGCCCTTTTTCTTGAAACTAGTGGTCTTGTTGACCCTCAACACTTGATGCTCCTTCTTGATTTCTACCTCCACAGCCTTTAGCATCGCGAAGAGCTCGGGAATTGTATTTTCCATCCCTTGCATGTTATAGTTCATCACGAAGCCTTTATAGCTTGGTGGCAGTGATTGAAGAACTATGTCAATGACATTATAATCAGGAAGATTAACTCCCAGCTGAGTCAAGTGGTTATGGTACCCAAACATTTTGAGTATGTGTTCACTGACAGAACTATTCTCCTCCATTTTGCAACTGTAGAACTTGTTGGATACTTCATATCTCTCAACTCGGGCATTTGCTTGAAATATTGACTTCAACTCCTGGAACATCTCATATGCTCCATGACGTTCAAAACGTCTTTGAAGTCCCGATTCTAAGCCGTAAAGCATGGCACACTGAACTATCGAGTAGTCATCAGCTTTGCTCTGCCAGACGTTCATAACGTCCACGGTTGCTCCTGCAACGGGCCTTGCACCTAGCGGTGCTTCCAGGACGTAATTCTTCTATACAGCAATGAGGATAATCCTCAAGTTACGGACCCAGTCCGTGTAGTTGCTACCATCATCTTTCAACTTAGCTTTCTCTAGGAACATATTAAAATTCAAGGGAACGATAGCACGGGCAATTGATCTACGACAACATAGATATGCAAAAACTATCATGTACTAAGTTCATGATAAATTAAAGTTCAATGAATCATATTACTAAAGAACCCCCACTTAGATAGACATCCCTCTAGTCATATAAATGATCACGTGATCCATATCAACTAAACCATGTCCGATCATTACGTGAGATGGAGTAGTTTTGAATGGTGAACATCTCTATGTTGATCATATCTACTATATGATTCACTTCCGACCTTTCGGTCTCAGTGTTCCGAGGCCATATCTGCATATGCTAGGCTCGTCAAGTTTAACCCGAGTATTCTGCATGTGCAAAACTGGCTTGCATCCGTTGTATGTGAACGTAGAGCTTATCACACGCGATCATCACGTGGTGTCTCTGCACGATGAACTGTAGCAACGCTGCATAATCAGGGAGAACACTTATACCTTGAAATTTAGTGAGGGATCATCTTATAATGCTACCGCCGTACTAAGCAAAATATGATGCAAAAGATAAACATCACATGCAATCAAAATATGTGACATGATATGGCCATCATCCTCTTGTGCCTTTGATCTCCATCTCCAAAGCACCGTCATGATCTCCATCGTCGCCGGCTTGACACCTTGATCTCCATCATAGCGTCGTTGTCGTCTCACCAACTATTTCTACTACGACTATCGCTACTGCTTAGTGATAAAGTAAAGCAATTACATGGCGATTGCATTTCATACAATAAAGGGACAACCATAAGGCTCTTGCCAGTTGCCGATAACTTCTACAAAACATGATCATCTCATACAACAATTTATATCTCATCACGTCTTCACCATATCACATCACAAGATGCCCTGCAAAAACAAGTTAGACATCCTCTACTTTGTTGTTGCAAGTTTTGCATGGCTTCTATGGGCTTCTAGCAAGAACGATTCTTACATATGCATCAAAACCACAACGATTTTTCGTCAAGTGTGCTGTTTTAACCTTCAACAAGGATCGGCCGTAGTCAAACTCGATTAAACTAAAGTTGGAGAAACAGACACCGCCAGCCACCTGTGTGCGAAGCACGTCAGTAGAACCCGTCTCATGAACGTGGTCATGTAATGTCGGTCCAGGCCGCTTCATCCAACAATACCGTTGAATCAAAGTAAGATGTTGGTGATAAGCCGTATGACTATTATCGCCCACAACTCTTTGTGTTCTACTCGTGCATATCATCTACGCATAGACCTGGCTCGGATGCCACTGTTGGCGAATGTAGCATGCAATTTCAAAAAAATTCCTACGATCACGCAAGATCTATCTAGGAGATGCATAGCAACAAGACGGGGATAGTGTGTCCACATACCCTCGTAGAACTTTTGTGCCTTTGGGGTGCCCCCTGACCACGTATATAAAGGAGGGGGAGGAGGAGGCCGGCCCAAGGGTGATGCGCCAAGAGGGAGGAGTCCTACTAGGACTCCGTTCATAGTAGGATTCGCCCCCCTTTCCTTCCAACGGAGTGGGGGAAAGGGGAAAGGAGGGAGAGGAAGAAGGAAAGAGGGGGGCTACACCCCCTCCCCTTGTCCATTTCGGATTGGGCAATGGGGGCGCGCTCCACCTCCCATGGCCTGCCTCCTCTCCTCTAGTATGGCCCATTAGGCCCATTAACTTTCCTGGGGGGTTCCGATGCCTCCCGGTACTCCGAAAAATCCCCGAACCTTATCGGAACCATTCCGATGTCAGTACATAACCTTCCAATATATCAATCTTTACCTCTTGACCATTTCGAGACTCCTCGCCATGTACGTGATCTCATCCAGGACTCCGAACAAACTTCGGTCACCAAAACACATAACTCATAATATAAATTGGCATCGAACGTTAAGCGTGTGGACACTACGGGTTCAAGAACTATGTAGGCATGACTGAGACACATCTCCGGTTAATAATCAATAGCGGAACCTGGATGCTAATATTGGCTCCTACATACTCTATGAAGATCTTTATCGGTCAAACCGCATAGCAACATAAGTCATTCCCTTTGTCATCGGTATGTTACTTGCCCGAGATTCGATCCTCGGTACCATCATACCTAGTTCAATCTCGTTACCATCGAGTCTCTTTACTCGTTCCATAATGCATCATCCCGTAACTAACTCATTAGTCACATTGCTTGCAAGGCTTATAGTGATGTGCATTACCGAGAGGGCCAAGAGATACCTCTCTGATACACGGAGTGACAAATCCTAATCTCGATCTATGCCAACTCAACAAACACCTTAGGAGACACCTGTAGAGCATCTTTGTAATCACCCAGTTACGTTGTGACGTTTGATAGCACACAAAGTGTTCCTCCCATATTCGGGAGTTGTATAATCTCATAGTCAGAGGAATATGTATAAGTCATGAAGAAAGCAATAGCAATAAAACTAAATGATCATTATGCTAAGCTAACGGATGGTTCTTGTCCATCACATAATTCTCTAATGATGTGATCCCGTCTATGGTCAGGAAACTTAACTATCTTTGATTAACGAGCTAGTCAAGTAGAGGCATAATAGGGACACTCTGTTTGTCTATGTATTCACACATGTACTAACTTTTTCCAGTTAATACAATTCTAGCATGAATAAGAAACAATTTCTCGGATTACTGGTTCCGGCAAACCCTTGAGGTTCGAACTCTATGGTGCGCACAAAGATCTCTCTCTTCCTAGCTCGCTCTCGCAACGATCTCAAGGCCTAGCTCGCCAAACCCAAGGAACAAGAGACACGAGAGTTTATACTGGTTCGGGCCACCATTGTGGTTTAATACCCTAGTCCAGTGTGGTGTGGTGCATTGCCTCGTGGGCTAAGGATGAACTAATACAGTGGATGAACAGCCTCCTGAGGGGAGGTTTTCTTGAGCTCGATGAGCTGGTGAGATGGCCTTGGTGGAGTGGATCCAATCCAAGATGAGCCGATCTTGACTACGCTGGTGACTAGGTCCTATTTATAGAGGCCCTGGTCCTCTTCCCAAATGATAGGCGGGAACGGATCCCACAATGGCCAATTTTGAAGGGAGACAACTAGTACAAGCTATCCTGATAAAAGGTGGTCTTCGCCTGCCCAAGGCTCTGGTAGTGATGCAGCCATGGGCTCTGCGGTGACCTCCGTCCTGCCATCCTGCTAGTCTTGGTCTTGTTGCACCAATATGGAAACCTTTTCCTGATGCCTCGGGACTCCTCGCCTGCGCCTGCCCCTTTAGCACCAAACAGGAAACTGGTACTCTGCGACTGTTGGCGCTCGCCTGGCCTTAGTCGTCATGGCTCATGTCACGTGAACCTCGCGAGGTGCCCTTTGCATAGATATCTCGGCTCCTCGGGAGCCAGCCTAGCAAGGCCGCCCCTGAGGAGGTCTTGGTGTCATCCGCCTCGCGAGGCTTGGCCCCTCGCGAGGGTCTTGAGTGGTTGCTGTTGAAGGTGGGCCATACCAGGCCGTATGTGGAGCCACGCCCTAGACCGCAGGCAGGCAAGTCTGGGTACCCCCGTTCCTAGGACGCCGACAGTCGCCCCCGGTCCCAAGGCGCGCTCGGACTTGGCTTCGAGGCGAAGCCAAAGGGCAAGTGCGGAGTGCCGCGGGCCCCATCAGCCTGCGGACTTGATTGACGCGTGACGATTGACAGGACGTGGGCCCCTCCACTTCCCCACGCTACCTCGGCAACCATCCGACTTGACGAGTCCCTACTGCACCTGCGATCATGGAGGCCGGCGGTTGGCCTCCTTCTGGCTATAAATGAGGAGAGGGGCGGAGCCCCCATTGCTCATCTCTTCCTCCATTCCGCCTGCTTCTTCTTCCTCTTTGATCCACCGCCTTGCAGCGACGCTCATGACGCGGACAAAGAGGTTCTCGGCCGTAGAGAAGGGGAAGGCTCGCCAGGAGGGGCCCGGCTCGCCACCGCCTAAGAGGGGACATGGTCGCCCCCACAAACACGCTGCAACCCCCGCTGTGGTCCCTCGTGGGCACGGACGAACTTTTCAGGGTCCGGCGCCGTCCCTGGCGGCCGCGGCCGCGTCTCCTCGCACGGCGGGAACCGCCCGAGACGTGGTAGTCTCGCCCATGAAGGGAGGCGCGCCATGGTCGCTCGGCCTCCCCGGCCGCACTTCCACTCAGCAGAGGTGCTGCCAGAGTTCGTCGTGTGGTTGGAGAACCCGGCCGGCACCTGGCTTCAGCTTCCGCGCTCCTTTGCCGGTGAGCTGCCGTCCACGGGTCCTGGCGGCCTCTGGCTGCAGGCCGACGGCTGCTGCAGCAAGGCTTCGTGGGTTGCGGTGGAGGTCTCTGTCATGGGCAACATAGCCCTTGCCCGCAGCTGGCAGACGTTTGCCCGCATGCGCGGTCTGAGCAGGCGGTGCACCCTCCACTTTAAGTACGACGGTTCCGTGACCCTCTTCGTCAGGGTGTTCGGGGAAGACGGTCACCGTGCGGGGTGCTGCCCTGAAGACAGCGATGGTGACGAAGTGCTCGGCCTTGGCGACGGCCGCGATGAGGATGAGGGTGAACTCGCCCTCGACGACGGCCACGGCTCGTCCAGCAATGGCAGCTCCTCCTTCGGCGAAAGCTCCAGCAACAGCGGCTACGACCAGCTGCCACGTCGTCGGGCTCGCTTCAAGGACGGTGGCGGGTCGTCCCATCGCCGCGCCATAGTGAAGCGCCAGGAGGGCTCCGGCTGTGCCCGGGGGGGCGATCCTCGTGAGCAGCCGCACTGTAGGAGCCACTTTTTGCCTGTCCTATCCTTTCCTCCTGTATTACAAGAAACAATTATGGGGCCCTGCGAGGGCGTGTAATGAACCATAGTGCTTATGCTGCTTTGTGCTATGTTTATTGTCTCTGTGTTGTGTTGTGGAATCTGTGTTTTATGCATGCGTAGAGGGATAACTTAGCTTGATACATCCGGGGTAGCTTCCACGTTGTGAGGGCGCGCGCCTCCTGGCATCCGGTGGGGCTTCCCTGCTACCGACTCGGGTGACATCGCGAAGCTGCGAAAATTCGTTAGGAAATATTTATCCCTCCTTGAGCAAGGCCTCAGGCATGGGCTGATCATGGCCCAGCGCACCACGTCGCGGTACCCGTGGGGCACCGACTTAAAAGGGGGTGCACCGATCACAAGCTCAATCGAGGGCGCCTCGCGGAGACCAGGGGAGCACGCACACACATTTGTCCAGCCCCCTCGCGAGGCATGTGAGAGAGAGCGTCGGGCAACTGCCGCCCACCCTGGCGCAAAACAAAGGATCGAGGGAAGAATCAGAGAGAAGAGGGGATTCGACAAAGCCATCGAGAAATGCCAGAACTTCAAATTCCATTAAAAAGGGCAAACCAAATACAGAAAGCAAATGAACAACCGCATCCGGCACCTAGTCTAGTCTTCTCACCACCGCGGAGCTAAGTGCTGCCACTAGGACATGGGAGGGAGCCCCCGAGGCCCGAGGGCGGCACTCTGGAGACTCTGGGCGTGTACAGCTCCACTCATTATTACGTGAGAGTGTCACGAGCGGAGACCTTCACATGCACTGGTCCTTGCTTCATGGGTGGAACTTTCGGAGGTGCTGGATGTTCCAGGCGTTCTGGATGGGGATCCCGTCCTGCGTCTCCAAGCACGCAACGCTAGGCCTGGAAACGCGGGCGATCTTAAACAGGCCCTCCCACATGGGTGAGAGCTTATGCAGCCCTTCCCTGGAGAGCACCCGCCTCAGGACGAGATTGCCCACTTCGAGAGTCTTGGAGCGGACGATGCGGCAGTGATACCGTCGCAGCGCCTGCTGGTACCTTGCCGCTCGGAGAGAGGCTTGGCGGTGGCGTTCCTCCCCTAGCACAAGGTCCATCCAACGCATGGCGTCCTGATGCGTCTCATCGAACGCCATGACCCGCGTGGAGCGATGCCTAACCTTGTGAGGTAGAACCACTTCTGCTCCATAGACGAGGAAGAACGGGTCTCGCCTGTGGGCTTGGTCGCGGTGGTGTGGATAGACCACAGTCTGGAATGGAGCTTGTCGTGCCAGCCCCTGCCGCAGGCCTCAAGCTTCTTCTTGAAGGTCCTGGTCTTGAGGGCTCTCAAGACCTTCGCGTTCGCACGCTCGGCTTGGCCATTGCTCCTGGGGTGTGCCACCGAGGCATAGCAAATCTGCGTTCCAAGGTTAGCACAATTTGTCTTGAAGAGGTTGCTAGTGAACTGCAAGCCGTTGTCGGTGATGATGCAATTAGGTACCCCAAAACGGCTCATGAGGCCCTTGATGAACTTGACTATGGACCCAGCTAGGATAGTGCGGACGGCTTCCACCTCCGCCCACTTGGTGAACTTGTCGATGGCGACGTAGAGGTAGCGGTAGCCCCCGGGCGCTCGAGGGAATGGACCCAGGATATCCAGCCCCCAGACCGCGAATGGCCAGGAGAGTGCTATAGTCTGGAGGCCTTGAGCCGGCTGGTTGATTTGCTTGGCATGGAACTGGTAGGCCTCGTGGGATCTCACCAGCTCGGTTGCGTCGTTGAGTGCCGTGGGCCAGTAGAACCCGCTGCAGAACGCCTTGCCCACCAGGGTGCGCGACGATGAGTGATGCCCGCAATCTCTGCCGTGTATGTCGGCCAGCAGCTCGCACCCCTGATTCGTGGAAATGCATCACAAGGAAACGCCGTTCGGTCGTTTTCTGTATAGCTCACCATCCTGGATGCAGTATGTTGGAGCCTGCCGAGCCACGCGCTCCACGTCCTCCTCCTTCTCCGATAGTATTCCTTGTCCTAGGTACGCCTTGAACTCTTCATTCCAACACCCCTCCTGAGGTTCGAGTGCGAGGAGCAGGCGTGCTCCTGAAGTCGGGCAGCAGGCTGGGGCTCCTGAGGCTGGTGGCGGGGGAAGCTCCTCTCGAGGCGGTGTGAACCCCGCAGCTGGAGGGGCCGCGGAAGGCTTGAAGAGCCGCTCCTCGAAGACGCCAGGTTCCTGTAGCTGATGCTTGGACGCCCTCTTGGCGATGACGTCGGCTTCCTTGTTCATGCCACGAGGCACATGCTGCAGCTCCAGGCCCAGAAATTGCTTCTCCATCTTGCACACCTCCGCGAGGTATGTCTCCATGTGCTCATCCCTTGGCTCATACACTTTGTTGGAAACGTTGACGAGGAGCTAAGAGTCACCCTTGATGGTGAGGCGTTTCACTCCCAAGGCCGCCGCAGCCTTGAGACCAGCGATCAACCCCTCGTATTCCGTGATGTTGTTGGAGACCTTTTTGCCCCGCTGGAAGCAGAGTTGCACGGCGTAATAGAGCTTGTCTTGGGTGGGCGAGATGAGCACGACGCCAGCCCCCGCACCTTGGCGTGCAAAGGCGCCATCAAACTACATAACCCAGCCGTCTGGCGCTTCACTTCCTGGCGAGAGGGATTGGCTCTCGCCTGCTTCGGGCTCCGGAGCGTCGGTCCATTCTGCCATGAAGTCGGCGAGGGCGGCTCCCTTGATGACCCTGGTTGTGTTGAAGTCCAGCTGAAATGCTTGCAGTTTGATGTTCCACTCAGCGACTCTTTCCGCAGCGTTGGGGCTCTGGAGCACCCTCTCCAGTGGGTAGGCCGACACGACCTTAATTGGGTGGCCTTTGAAGTAATAACGTAGCTTGCATGAGGCCACCAGGAGCGCGAGCAAAAGCTTTTGTGGCATGGGATATCGTGCTCTTGCATCCCGTAACACCGCCCGGACTAAGTATACCGGGTGCTCAACGAGGGCGGCGCGTCGATGGAGCTTGTGGCCTCCGAAGGTTGTTGCACCTCTTGAGGTGAGGGGACCTCAGGAGCTTGGTCACCCATCAGGGCCTCAGCGGGCCCAGAAACGCCGTCTTGTGGGGCCTGGTCATCCACGGGCGTTGTCTTGGTTTTAGCGACGCCGTCTTGGCGCCGCACCGTCCTGGCTGAAGGTACAGCATTACGCGGCGTGCTCTTGGCCTGGCGCTCCTCCCGGACAGCCACCAACGCCGCGCTGGCTGAGTGGGGCGTGGCGGCCAGGTAGAGCACCAGGGGCTCGAGGGGACGAGGTGCAACCATCACCGGAGGGCTGGTCAAGTATCTCTTGAGGTCTTGAAATGCCAGGTCGGCCTCTGAGGTCCACTGAAATGGGTCGTTCTTCTTCATTAGCTTGAACAACGGCAGGGCGCGCTCCCCCAGCTTGGAGAAGAAGCGCCCCAGCGAGGTCACGCAGCCCGCGAGCTTCTGTCCTTGAGGGTTTGCGGCGGGCTCATGTCTTCTATCGCCTTGACCTTTTCTGGGTTGGCCTCGATCCCCCTGTGCGACATGAGGAAGCCCAGTAGCTTGTCGGAGGGGACACCAAACATGCACTTCTCTGGGTTGAGCCACAGGTCGACCTAGCGCAGGCTGGTGAAAGTCTCCTCCAGGTCCTGGATGAGGGTTCTTGCCTCCCGAGATTTTACTACGATGTCATCGACGTAGGCTTCAGCGTCTCTCCCTAGCTGCTGGCCCAGGGCGATGTGCATCAGCCGCTGGAAGGTCGCCCCAGCGTTGCGTAGCCCGAACGGCATGCAGGTGTAGCAGTATACCCCACGTGGGGTCAAGAAGGCTGTCTTCTCCATGTCTTCCACCGCCATCTTCATCTGGTGGTAAGCCAAGAATGCGTCCAGGAAACACAGCAGGTCGCACTCGGCGGTGGAGTCGACGATCTGGTTGATGCGCGGGAGCGGGAACGGGTCTTGGGGGCAAGCTTTGTTGAGGTTGGTGAAGTCGACACACATGCGTTCCTTCCCGCCTTTCTTGGGCACGACGACGCGGTTCACCAGCCATTCCGGGTACCGGACCTCGCGACTGAAGCCTGCCGCTTGTAGTTTGCGAGTTTCCTGGGCGATGAAGGACTGCTTCCCCGTGGACAGTCGCCGCGCCTTCTGCTTCATAGGGCACACATTGGGGCACACCCTTAAGTGGTGTTCGATTACCCACCTTGGGACCCCTACCAGCTGCTTGGGCTCCCAGGCGAATACCTCCTTATTCGCGCGCAGGAACTTCACATATGCCTATTCTTGGTCCGGGTCAAGGTTAGCGCCTATGGTGAAGGTGGCTCCCGAGGAACCATCCTCCTCGACTGGCACTTTCTTCGTTTCGGCCCGATCCTCAGTGAACAACTGCTTCTTTTTTGCCGGCGCGGCTACCTTATCTCCTGGGGCGGCTTCGTCAGCTGGGCGCGCTGCCACGGCGGCCCTGAAGGCGATCTTGAGGGCCGTCTGAGCCTCCTTGGTGTCTCCAGCCACGGTGAGGACGCCGCTACTGCGCGGCATCTTCATGAGGTTGTAGGCCGGATGGGTCGCTGCCATGAACTGAGCCAGGGCAGGGTACCCGAGGATGGTGTTGTATGGGAGGCCGATGCGGGGGATGTCGAAGTCGACCAGCTCGGTGCGGTAGTTGTCTCGGGTTCCAACGGTGACGGGGAGGCGTATTTGCCCCAGGGGGCTGGTGGATCCACTACCGACTCCGGAGAAATGCTTGGTGGGGCGGATTCGGCCGTACGGCACATGAAGCAAGCCGATGAGGGTCTTGGTCATGGTGATGTTGCAGATGGTGGGTGTGCAGAGTATCAGGAGCGTGCCCGAGCCGGCAGTGGTAGCGGGCAGGTCCCCTGAGTCGAAGGTGAGGTCGGCCTTGGGCGCCGCCCATCCTAGAGGGGCTCCCTGCTACACAAAGGCTTCGCCGATCTGGCAGAACAACTGCTTGACATGGCAGTCCGAGGGCGGTGCCCGTGAGCCGCCGAGGAGAGCCACGATGACGATAGGTGCTGGCGCCGCCAAGCATGCGACGAAAAGGCCGCGCAGGTCCTCCCAAGAAGCCACAGAGGATCCTGGCAGGTTGAGCAGCCAGGTGCGCCGCACGCCAGCGAGGGCCATGGGGAACAGTTGGCCATGACCTTGTCGTCGCCTCCAGCCTCCAAAATAGCCTCCTCTTATGACAGCAGGAAGGCTGACGGATCCGCCGCGCCGTCGTAGTGGGGTGGCATCTCCAGCCTGAACCTGTGCGGCCACTGCACCCGCCGTAAGGCGGGGGTGAGGGCCCTGAGACCTATGGCGTTGTTGCGGGCGTCCTTAAGTCCAGTTGGAGGAGCGGCACCGGCCATGGGATCTGAACGGAGAGGTGAAGCTGGTGGAGGAGTGAAGCTTCGGCGAACCCCTACCTGGCACGCCAAATGTCGGATTACGAGTTCTGGCAAACCCTTGAGGTTCAAACTATAGGGTGCGCATGAATATCTCTCTCTTCCTAGCTCGCTCTCGCAAGGATCTCAAGGCCTAGCTCGCCGAACTGCATTAACAAGAGACACGAGGGTTTATACTGGTTCGGGCCACCGTTGTGGTGGAATACCCTACTCCAGTGTGGTGTGGTGGATTGCGTCGTGGGCTAAGGATGAACTACTACAGTGGATGAACAACCTCCTGAGGGGAGGTGTTCTTGAGCTCAATGAGCTGGTGAGATGGCCTTGGTGGAGTGGTCTAATCCAAGATGAGCAGATCTTGACTACGGTGGTGGCTAGTCCTATTTATAGAGGCCCTGGTCCTCTTCCCAAATGATAGGTGGGAAGGGATCCCACAACGGCCAATTTTGAAGGGAGACAACTAGTACAAGCAATCCCGACAAAAGGTGGTCTTTGCCTGCCAAAGGCTCTGGTGGTGATACAGTTGTGGGCTCCGCGGTGACCTCCGTCCTACCGTCTTGCTGGTCTTGGTCTTGTTGCACCGATATGGAAACCTTTGCCTCACGTCTCTGGACTCCTCGATTGTGCCTGCCCCTTTAGCACCAAAGAGGAAACTGGTACTCTGCGATCGCTGGCACCCGCCTGGCCTTGGTCGTCATGGCTCACGGCACGTGAACCTCATGAGGTGCCCTTTGCATAGATATCTCCTCTCCTCGGGAGCCAGCTATCGGCGTTCTGGGAACGGGGGTCCCCAGACTTGCCTGCCTGCGGCCCACGGCGTGGCTAAGCCAGCAGGCCGTACGACCCATCTTCATCAACAAGGCATCCAAGACCCTTGCGAGGGTCCAAGCCTCGCGAGGTGGACGACGCAAGAGATCCTCAGGAGTGGCCTAGTCAGGCAGGCTCACGAGGAGCGGAGATATCAAGGCGGCGCAAACCTCGCGAGGCTCTCGTGACGTGAGCCATGACGATCGACACCAAGCGGGCGCTAGGCGGGCGCCAGCGCGCGCAGCGTCCTTGTTTCCTCTTTGGTGCTAAGGAGGGCAGCGCAAGTGGGGAAGTACCGAGGCATCAGGCAAAGTTTGCTATATCGGTGCAACGAGACCAAGACCAAGAGGACGGCAAGGCGGAGGTCATCATGGAGCCCAAGACGGCGTCACCACCAGAGCCTTTCGCAGGCGAAGACCACTTTTGTCAGGATAGCATGTACTAGTTGTCCCCCTTCAAATTTGGCCGCCGTTGTTGGCTCCCTTCCTGCTCAATATTTGGGAAGAGGACCCGGGCCTATATAAGTAGAGCTAGCCACCACAGTAGAGGGGATCGAGCAATTCACCCAGCTCTCACCCGCTAAGACACCAAGCACAAGAACACCTCAACCTCAGGAGGCTGTTCTTCCCTTGTACTGCTCATCATCAACCTGTCACATCCCTAGTTCTGGTATGACCTAGACTAGCTAGTCATGTGCGCATCATGTTTAAATTCCATTTAAATTTGAAGTGGGGATTTGTGAAACCCTCAGAATTATTTCTGGAAATGACCCAGATAAAAATTGCTCCAAAAGGGTCCAAGAAAATGTTCATGTTGCTCTCTAAAAATATTGGACAGAGATAAAAATCAAACCAATATTTTTAGGAGCTCATAAATATTTATTTTGGGCATTTGGAATTAATGCAGTAATTATTTGCCTTGGATATATATTGTTATATATATAAAATATTGTCCAAAAATTATGCCATTTTTTGAGGAGTTCTGGAATAATACCACTACCCCTACAAATATTGGCATAAGAAAATAAAATGGGTTATCATTTTTTATTAAACCAAACAATTGTCAGAAAAATAGAAAAGAAACAGAAATAAAAAGGAACTTACCTGGGCCACTTACCTGTGTAGCCGGGCACTGTGCAGCCCGGCGGCCCAACAGGCCGGCCTAGCCGACTGGCACTGCCAGTCGTCGTCTTCACCGTGCCAGGAGGACGCCGAGCACGCGCTCGCCGCACGCGGCCACGCACCCAGCCAGCTCCTGCCTCTCTGCTTGCTCCGCGACCCTCTGCAACGTCGCCACGCAACCCCCCCGGCTCCCCTCGCTCTCTCCCGTGCCCAATCTCTCTTCCCCCTCGCTCTCTCTCTCACGGCCGAGCGCTGCCGTCGCCACCGGCCACCGTTGCCGTAGCCACCGCCTCCCCCTCGCCTATCCGACACGCGCAGGAGCTCCGCCTCCTCGCTCTGAAGCTCTCCGCCGAGCCATGCAAGCCGGAGCGTCCCGTGGAGCCGTCGCCGTCGCCATCTTCGCCTCCGGCCGCCGTGGATCCCCATCGCCGCCCCGCCGACTCTAGCCCTTCCCCGAGCTCTCCAACGACGTCCGCCGATCCGCTGTGAGCCCCCGCGTCGGTTTCCCCTCCTCTCCTGCCTCCCCGTGCTCTGTAGGCCGCAGCCGCTCGAGCCCGAGCTTCGGCCGCCGCCTCGAGCTCGTTTCCGTCGAGCTCCGGCCACCCCCGTCTCCCCCGCTTGCTCCAAATGACGCGGACGAGCGCTGGCTCCTCTCCCGTGGTCTCCGCCGCCCAAATGGTCGCCGGAGCGACGATCCCGAGCCCCTCCGCCACGTTCGCCCTCGCCGGTGACTAACCGCCGGTCAACCCGGGTCAAACCGCACTAACTACCCCCCTCTGTGACACTGACAGTGGGCCCCTGCGCCTAATCCTATAATTAGAATAAATTAAACCCTCTATTTAACCCTGTGTCACTGACGTGTGGACCCCACACGTCAGGTTTGACCTGGTCAGCCGTGGTTGACTCGCTGACATCATGCCACCGTCATGCTAACGCAATAAACCCTTTTTCTGGACTTAAATTAAATCAGGAAATTCCAGAAAATAGCCAAAACTTCTAAAATTCATAGAAATTCAACCGTAACTCAGATTGAAATAATTTATATATGAAAAATTATCAGAAAAATTCAATCTATCCATCTGTACCATTTTCGTGCATGACAAACCAACCTATACATGCTGTATATATGAAAACACACTTATGGCATTTAAAGGGACTTATATTAGAGTTGCATTTGAACCTTTGGTTCAAATGGATCTCTTCCAAGTTGAATGCTAAATGCATTGGCTCAAAACACATCACATATTCATGCCATATTCATGCATCATATTGTTGCATATGATTGTGTTTTGATTGTCGACACCGTTCCTTCTCGATAGGTCCTGTTCCGGAGAGTGTTCCAGAGTACCTGTCTGAGGAGCAGTGCCACCCTGTTGATCTACCAGGCAAGCAAACCCCCTTGTCCATTCCGATACAATCCTACTCTCTCGCTCCTGCTCTCTTTTATGCATTAGGACAACAACGATTCAACTGCTACTTTACGCTGCGGTAGTTGAACCCATTCCTCTGCATGACCTGTCATTGCCACAGTAAATAGTTGAAACCCACTAGCATGTGTAGGAGTTGATTGAGCCATGTTGTGTTCCTACCATGCCATGCCTGCTATTGCTTAGAGTTGTGTCAGTTCTGATTCATTGGGAATGAATTGGAGTGTTACGATATGTTCTGGTGCTGAGAGTTAAGCGTGTGAACACGATTTGGTAAAGGTAGCGGTGAGTGGCCATGTAGGAGTACATGGTGGGTTGTCTCATTGGGACCGTTCTTAAGAACCGAGTTCTGTGTAAGTTGTCCAATGACTAGCTACTACCACACATTGGGCTCCGGGCGCTCCAAGCTCTCTCGACTTATTAACCGCCTTGATCTCTGTCCAGGAGTTGCAATTAGTTTCTGGTGTTTGTAGGTAGTGTTAGTAGTCTACCAAGTGGCACCCGGCCAGGTGGGCTTGGGACAGACTAGGCACAAGTGGCACGGTGTACCAAGCATAGATCCATCCGGCGAGGTGGGCTTGGGAACCCTGCGCACATCGTTTGGGGCCGTGAGCGACACCCCGGCCGGATCTCCTTGCGGATGGAACCCGAATAGGCGATAAACCTGGACTAGAGTCTTGTGTGGTTAGTCAGGTCGTGGCCGACACCCTCGCCAGGCTTCCGCTTGAAGGTTGCCGAGGTACCTGATGTGTACATGGCGGTAAGTGGCGAGAGCGTGTGTGAAGCAGTACACCCCTGCAGGGTTATCATGATCTATTCGAATAGCCGTGTCCTCGGTTATGGACTTCTTGGATGCTTACGTGGTACATAGACAACTTGAAGTGGATACTCTAAAATGCTCAAGATAAGTGTGAGTGCTATGGATGGCTTCTCGTAGTGAGACGGGAATGAATCCATAGTGGTGTATTGAGGTGGTGATTAGTGGACTCGTGTGCGCCTTCTTACCTCAAAGAAGTTTCTCGTAGTCGTAGAATAGGATAGCCACTTAGTCAAGCTGGCTTGTTGCAACTAAACCCCACACTACCTTCTTGATACAAATGCATGTATGATAGGATCTGATGTAAGTCTTGCTGAGTACCTTTGTACTCATGTTGCTTTATTTATGTTTTTGCAGCGGGGACTTCACTCTTACTAGTAGTTCCGCTTGGACTTCGACGAGTAGCTTGTACCTCAGCTACGATCTTGTACCCTTGGGAGGGGCTTGTAGATAGTTAGGCTTTACAGCCTTTTCTTTTGTAGTTGTCTGTACTCAGACATGTAATGCTTCCGTTGCTTGTATGCTCTGAATGATGGGTCATGTGACCCCTGTTTGAACTTAATGCTATGTGGCTCTTCTGGGCCTTTTATCTATATGAGTTTGCGTTATGTTGTGATGCCATGTTGTACAACACATACTTGCATGTTATGCGTACGTGTAACGTGTATTGCTATGTGTGGGATCCGACAACCTAGTTGTCTATCCTTGGTAGCCTCTCTTATGGGGAAATGTAGTCTAGTGCTTCCACCGAGCCATGGTAGTCCGCTACAACCCGGTTTACCGGAGTCCTGCTAGCCCTACACTCCTGCTCCGGAACACTTAGACTGGCCAGCATGTGATTCACTTTGTTCCTGTGTCTGTCCCTTCGGGGAAATGTCACGCGGTGACATCCGGAGTCCTGCCTAGCCTGCTACAGCCCGGGTTCCCGGAGTCCTGTTAGCCCAGTTGCTACAGCCCAGATTCACACGCTGCTGACCGACATGCTCGATGTTGTTTCATGTATGCCTGTCTCCGTAAGTTAGTGCCACTTTGGGTTCACGACTATTCATGTCGGCCCGGGTTCTTTGTCATATGGATGCTAGCGACACTATCATATACGTGAGCCAAAAGGCGCAAGCGGTCCCGGGCCATGGTAGGGCGACACCCGTGGGAATACCGTGTGTGAGGCCACAAAGTGATATGAGGTGTTACATGCTAGATCGGTGTGACTTAGAATCGGGGTCCCGACACAGCCCTAGAGGCAATCCACCACCACCACACTGGAGTAGGGTATTACACCACAACGGTGGCCCGAACCAGTATAAACCTCGTGTCTCTTTGTGTTGCGAGTTCGTCGAGTTCGTCCGCGAGATCTTAGCAAGCTAGGGCGTAGATCGGTAGGAGGGAAAGACTCCGTGCACACCTTAGTATTTGAACCTTAAGGGTTTGCCGAAACCCCACATCCGACATTTGGCACGCCAGGTAGGGGTGCACCGTAGCCTCCTTCTCATCGATCAGTCGCTCCGTCGTCTCCATGGCAGACGCTCGCCGTGCTCGAGCTGAGCATCCGGCTGCCCTCACCGCCCGCGTCGCTCAAACGGCTCCCGTCGACGGGCCACCTCATTGTTGTCCGTCTCCCGCCGCTAACGCTGCCACCGGCCCGGCGGGGAACAAGCAGCAGGCGTCCTCGCTGCATCCTTCGGTGCGGCAGGACGGCCACACCGCCACTCCATCGCTGACCCCGGCCGGTTCTTCGTGTCGGGACCCCGATTCCAAGTCACATCGATCTAGCCGGTAACACCTCATATCACTTTGCGGCCTCACGCACGGTATTCCCACGGGTGTCGCCTTACCATGGCCCGGGACCGTTTGCATCTTTTAGCTCACGTATATGATAGTGTCGCTAGCATCCATATGACAGAGAACCCGGGCCGACATGACTAGTCGTGAACCCAAAGTGGCACTAACTTATGGGGACAGGCATACATGAATCAACATCGAGCATGTCGGTCAGCAGCGTGCGAATCCGGGCTGTAGCACTGGGCTAACAGGACTCCAGGGAACCCGGGCTGTAGCAGGCTAGGCAGGACTCCGGATGTCACCGCGTGACATTTCCCCGAAGGGACAGACACAGGAACGAAGTGAATCACATGCCGGCCAGTCAAGTGTTCCGGAGCAGTAGTGCTGGGCTAGCAGGACTCCGGTGAACCGGGCTGTAGCGGACTACTATGGCTCATGGAAGCACAAGACTACATTTCCCCATAAGAGAGGCTACCAAGGATAAACAACTAGGTTGTCGGATCCCACACATACCAAGAATTTCAATCATACACACAATATGCTCGATATGTGCAAATACAACATGGCATCACAACAAGACTCTATGACTCAGAGTATTTATTCATTAGGCTCCGAAGAGCCAGATATTACAAACATGGGTCTCATGACCCAACATTCAGAGCATACAAGTCAAAGCACATGCGGAAGCTTAACATGTCTGAGTACAGACATCTATAAATGAAAAAGGCTGAGAAGCCTGACAATCTACCAGATCCTGCCGAGGGCACAAGATCGTAGCTGAGGTAACAAGCTAAACGTCGAAGTCCACACGCAACTACTAGCGAGACTGACATCTCTCTGCAAAACATAGAATAGGCAAATGTGAGTACAAATGTACCCAGCAAGACTTACATCAGAACTATCTATATATGCATCGGTATCAACAAAGGGGGTGGTGGAGTTTAACTGCAGCAAGCCAGCTTTGACTCGGTGGCTATCCTGAACTATGACTGCAAGTAACTCTTTTGAGGTGGCGCACACGAGTCCACATATTCACCATATCAATACACCACTATGGATCCGCTCCCGTCTCCCTACGAGAACGCCATCCATAGCACTCACGCTTATCTTGCGCATTTTAGAGTATCGACTTTCACTTGTCTATGAACTGTACAGGCGACCCAGAAGTCCTTTACCGCGGACACGGCTATTCGAATAGATCATATTAACCCTGCAGGGGTGTACTTCGTCACACACGCTCTCGCCACTTACCACCATGTACACGTCGTGTACCTCGGCAACCTTCAAGCGGAAGCCTGGCGAGGGAGTCGGCCACGACCTGACTAACCACACAAGTCTCTAGTCCAGGTTTATCGCCTATTCGGGTTCCATCCGCAAGGAGATCCGGCCGGGGTGTCGCTCACGGCCCCAAACGATGTGAACAGGGTTCCCAAGCCCACCTCGACGGATGGATCTACGCTTGGTACACCGTGCCACGGTGCCTAGTCTGTCCCAAGCCCACCTGTACCGGGTACCACTTGGTAGACTACTAACACAACCTACAAACACCAGAAACTAGTTGCAACTCCTGGACAGAGATCGAGGCGGTTAATAAGCCGAGAGGGGTCGAGTTACTGGAACCCAATGTGTGGTAGTAACTGTTCATGGATCACAAACACAGAACTCAGTTCCTGAGGACGGTTTCAATGAGACAACCCACCATGTACTCCTACATGGCCTCTCACCGCTACCTTTACCAAATCGTGTTCACACCCTTAGCTCTCACACAGTAGGACATGTTCACCACTTTCCAATTCATTCCCGATGAATCAGACCTGACACAACTCTAAGCAATAGCAGGCATGACAAACAAGCATGAATGAGTAGGCACATCAGGGCTCAAACAACTCCTACTCATGCTAGTGGGTTTCATCTATTTACTGTGGCAATGACAGGTCATGCAGAGGATAAGGGGTTCAACTACCGCAGCAAGTAACAGATGAATCGTTGTTGTCCTAATGCAGTAAAAGAGAGCAGGAGCAAGAGAGTGGGATTGTATCGGAATGAACAACGAGGTTTTGCTTGCCTGGCACTTCTGAAGATAGCATTGAGTCTTCAGTAGTGTCAACGATCACAACGCCGGAACATCATCTACCGAGAGGGGACAAATACCGGCAACAGAGAAGAAATACAATCAATGCAATGCACAATATGATGCATGATCATGACATGGCAATATGCTGCGGTTTGGGCTAATGCAGCTAGCAACAAGTGCAAGGGAGTCCATTTGACCCAAAGGTTCAAATGCAAACCCATTTTATAGAGTTATATATGTGCATTATCTTGTTTCATCTAAACAGCATGGTTCGGTTGCTCTAACATGCATGAAACCAGTACAGATGGATAGATTGGATTTTTCTGATCATTTTTCATATATAACTTGTTTGGTTTGGAGCTACGGTTGAATTTCTATGAATTTTAGAAGTTTGCACTATTTTCTGGAATTTCCTGTATAAGAATAATTCCAGTAATTAGATTACTGCGTCAGCACTACGTCAGGATGACGTCAGCTGGTCAGCGGGGTCGTCCAGGTCAAACCTGACGTGTGGGGACCACACGTCAGTGACACGGGGACTAATCCCGGTCAAAACCAGCGCTGATTGGGTTTGACCCTGTGGTGGGGCCCACTGTCAGTGGCTGTGAGGTGGCTAGTTAAGGGATTAGCCTCTAATGACGGAGCCACGTCATCATCGCCGGACTCTGGCCGGCGGCGACCATTCCGCACGGCGGAGCTGCAGCTGGGCGGCGCTAGGGCTGCGGTTAGGTGCGGTGCGACCACCAGGAGGGAGCCCATGCTCGTCCGCATCCAACGGAGTAGGCAGCAGCGACTGGGGTGCGCTGTACTCGCCGGAGACGAGCTCGCGGCGGCGGCCGGAGTTCAGGAACATGCGGGGTAAGCGCTGCGGCATGCAAACGAGCTGGCTGTCGCGCTAGTGTTGCTCCACGGGGCGTTGCGAGTGCAACGGACGCACGCGCGGGGCCATTTGGTCTCCGGGGCTTCACCGGCGACGAGCCCGTGCGGCGATGGCTATGGTAAGCAAGGGGGCGACGGCTACGGCGACCGAACGGGGGCATGGTTAGGGGGAAAATGACCGGGGGCTCACCGCGATCACGAAGAGCTTCTCGCCGAGCTCGGGAAGGCACGGACGGCGACGAATTTGACGGCGGCGATGCACGACCGTGCGCGGAGACGACGGGTCGATGGCGAGGCGACAGGGCGTCCGGCGATGCTCGCGTTGAGGGGGGAGCTTCAAGGTGTCGAGGCGGAGCTCGTGGACTCATCGGCAGGGCGAGGGGTGGCCGGTGACCATGGCTACGGCGAGCGGCGGCTGCGGCTGCGCTCGGGTGAGTGCGCGCAAGAGGGAGCAGACGAGGGGGAGGGGGTCCAGGGAGAGAGCGAGGGGGTCGAGCGGGCGACGTGGGCATCGTCCGGATCCTCCAGAGGCGCGGGCGGCAAGCAGGTGACGCCGTGGCGCGCGTGGCGGCGTCGCGGTGTCCCTCCTCTGCCTACTGGCAGAGGTAGGCGATGACTGGCACCAGGCCAGTGGGCTGGGCCGTGCTGGGCCAGGCCAGGTAAGCGCCAGGTAAGACTCCTTTCTCTCTCTTTTCTTTAATTGTTTCTGTTTTCTATTTTTGCTATTATGTTTTGATTTAGTAAAAATACTAAATCACTTCCAAAACTCCTGAAAATATTTATGGGCACCTTTTGAATTATTTCCAACAGCCCTCAAATGCTTTCAAGATTATTTGGACAGTTTAAATATTTTATATAATTTAAATGTCCAAATTCAAATACTTATGATTTAATTCAAAAATCCAGAATTTCCTAGAAAAAGTGTGCACCATTTTGCCAGGGGTTTTAGCCCAATCCAGAAATGATGAACATTTTATAAAGGCATTTTGGGATAATTGAAAATATTTCATTGTGACCCTAGTTGGATTTCATTTGGTGCTAGGGTTTGAACATCCCCATTTCAAATTCATTTGAATTAAACATGATGACATGAATGCTTTCATGCGATTAACTACAAGCAATTCTAGGGCTGTGACAACTCACCCCCACTAAACAAGAATCTCGTCCCGAGATTCGAGATGTGAGGTAAGAAGACAGAGGGGACACAAGGCTAACACGATCTTCACGGTCCAACTTCCCTTCTCAAAGATGTTGATTCATTGCATCATCTTGATCTTGACATCTTGCTTGAGAACTCCACTCAACATGACCACGAGAAGAAATGGAAACTCTAGAAGAATCGATCTTCTCGAGGATTGAGCAACTCACGATCAATTCATGGAATGAGATGTTGAACATCTCTCGAGCCAAGACACGGAACATACATCCAGAGGGAAGAAGTGAAATAGAGAATGAAGATTCAAGTGGATAAGCACAATTCCACGCTGAATAAGACGGTGCATGGTTTCAAGATAACAAGGAGTTGTCTGCCATCATTCCATAACGGGGCTCCTTAGGGAGGGTGGCTCATAGAAATATTCCCTTAAGTGGCAAAAAGAATTACTTTTGATTCAGAGATCGTTGAAACTCTTTATTCCAGTGTAAGGCAATTTACAAATGATCGTTTGAAAGAATTCAAAAGAATGGCACACTCAATTTGGAAAGGAAACTATGGTTATAGAACAACTCGGCAAATGGAAGGCACATTCCAGTTGATACCCGGGATATAACCTAGTGACTGAGCGTGCTTTCAAGAACTTGAGCATTTCCATATTCATCAAGGTTTTACCAACATCCGTGCTGAGGATCCTGGCAACACATGATACTACCATGATGAACGGTGATGGAGGATGCAGGTGCAAAGGAGGACATCACTTTCTCAGATTTTTCCTTAGCGAGGCCAAGGGAACGAAATCTGGATGATCGCCCGAGAGACATTTAGCACTCTGCTTCTAATGTTCTCCTTGACGTTCTAGGTACCACAATCATGCTTGAAAGCATCGGCATGGCCATCAAGTAAAGGTCGGACTTCGGAATACAAAGGATCCATAAGGAACAACTTCCATAATAACTCACTCGAAATCCTCATGGAGAAGATGGTCAACTTGCTCAATCAAGATACTACAATAATAGGTCTTCCAACTAGGTGTGTCGGCCAGAACATCAACCTTGTCGGAACCTACATCATAGATCCTGGAAAAGTTCCAACCATCATATCTGCCTGAGATTCATATCTGGTTGGTGAGAGGATATTTCAGACAGCATGTCTGGAAAAGAAAATGTGCAACACAACCCGATGAGATGACGTTGCGAGAGTCTCAGGAAATGAACTACGGTAGTAGGCTCTAAAACATGAGCTGGTTCTGCTACACACATGTGAACACGCTGTCCAAGACAAGCATGACCACGTAGAAGTCTTACGATAAAATACTACCGGGTTCAGGTGGGGAACCAACATCGAGGACAACGAAGTCCTAACATAAGTCATGATTCTTAAGAAGGGACTTCTTCTCCTTGAACAAGTCAATCAGTGGCTTGGTGTGCTAGGAATACATATAGAATGAAGGTTGCAAGTCTCCAAACCATAGAATACTTCGCACATGTGCATGACTGACTTGGGATGATTCCAAAGGAAGCAAAACAAGCTTTCTTGGACTCACGGCGGCAACTTGCACCTAATGCACGTGAATCAGAGGAAGTCACTTCTTCCATCCAAACATATCCTTCATGAGATAGCACAAAGAAAATGCTAGCACAAGTTTCCAACACTAACTTAATGTTCAACACGAGTCATGGAGAAGATAAGAATGTTGCCGATGGGCTCAGCAACAATTTATCAAAATTCCAATGGAGATGGAATTCCACAACTATGTGGACAAGGTTATAACATTGGTCAGACCCAAAGAATATAATGGTGTATGCTCGAGGAAACCACCACGAGTAAGACAACATTACGGATATCGTTGGCTCTGATTTGATTTAAGGATAGCCCACACCCAAATCAAAGTTTGGACAAGACAATAGATCCAACAATTGATCACGAGGATCAATCAATGAAGATATCATCTTTCTTCAACACACTCACAAAAAGATATCCCTTAAAATGAACTAAGCTGGCAAGCTTTTATCTTCCAACTCTCCAAGTTGTTGTTTAGCTTGACCAACTAGCTCAGGGATATCCAACACAGATTCTTGGAGAAGGGGTGGTTTATAAGAATACCAACTTGATCACGAACTCAACATATCGGTCAGGTGACAACCTGGTGATACTTCTGAGAAGATATTCGGAAAATCACGAACCACCGATATGTTACTAAGCTCGAGAACAATCTTGCTTTTCAGGGTAAGACGATATGATCAACTGAGCAAGGGTTTGACAAAATCCTCACTCATTGATCGAAAAGTGCACCAAAAATAAGGACTAGGTAGCACGATCAATCTTAGGATGATGATTCAATAACCAGCACGCTAAGAATGAGAGTATTGCCATTAACTACCAAGCAACGAGTTGCTCAGAGTATTGATTTCACACATCACGGTTCACTTGTCGGTATTCCGGTTACAATAACACGAGAGCCGAGGAAGGAACAATGATGGCGAGAAGTATCACTGCGTCAAGAATCCATAAGAGGTAGTGCAATTCCCATGACATTCTTGACATAAAGATGGTAATACTCGAAGGCAGAACAGAACAAAAGCTGGTTAGGCATTTGATCTGCGGGATACAACTACTTTGACCCAATCCCAAAGATGGAAGAGGTACTGGAGTTTGTTTCTCCTAGTCATTCCGGATTAGAATGGCTTGACAGACCACAAGAATAATAGGCATCGATAACACAAATGCACAATTACTCCTGACTATCAATTGACAGACGATGGTCGGAATACCAATGAAGAGGGACAACTCAAGGGGACATATATGTTTCTGAGTTGTGGATGCATAGATTAATGTCGAACCAAGTTCAACAGGTTTCTTCCAGATAACCCATGCAGAAAGGTAGGACTGGCAGATTCACAATGTAGAATGGAGAACACATCGAGATCACTCTTGTTGTGATCTTTTGGGTCAAAGGAACTTCTGCCATGGTATTGGAAGAATGATAAACCACGGACCTCGAGGACTATCGCAAAGGTTACTAATATCCTAAAGGTACGAGCAACACTATCAACACGAGGTAAGTAGAGTGAATCTTGGGTCAAGAACCCAAGAAATAGAATGCCTACTAACTAAATTGCATCACGGGATGCTTTCGAGAATAATGGCCAGAATCATCACACTGGGGATGCAAGCATTGCTAGATTACTAAGTGGTCCTCTAAGACACCTAGGGTCATAATAATAACTCCAACATATATGTCAAGGCAATAGAGTACCTCAACTCAATGATTAGTGTGGTTAATCCGGCCCAAAGGAACATCGAGAACGGAAAGAAGGGATTTGCAAATGCGTCAGATTATTTAGAAGCCTGGGATGACTCGGACAGCATAACGGCTGTAAATGCTCAAAGGATTTGAGACATTCACAAGGATTTGCATAGTCACTTAACAACATCATATCAAGGTTCTGGGATGAACTGTCAACACATGGAAGTAGTAGAAACTGAGCTGAGGCTTCAGACCAACAATCCTATGAGTCTACGAATTAGTAACACGTGATCCTGATAGAAAGATGAGAAGCCTAGTTCTTAATCCCCGTAGAAGAGAAGAGGGTGACTCAGATCAGAAGGGCATAAGGTAAAGGAGTAAAAGAGCCTTACGTTCCCTTCCACAATCAATTCCCTTATATAACTAAAGAATTTCTAGACTCAACTTCGACCAGTTTGGCTTCGTAAACCTACAGGCAGTCAGGCTCTGATACCAAAGCTGTCGGGACCCCGATTCCAAGTCACACCGATCTAGCCTGTAACACCTCATATCACTTTGCGGCCTCACGCACGGTATTCCCACGGGTGTCGCCTTACCATGGCCCGGGACCGTTTGCGCCTTTTGGCTCACGTATATGATAGTGTCGCTAGCATCCATATGACAGAGAACCCGGGCCGACATGGCTAGTCGTGAACCCAAAGCGGCACTAACGTATGGGGACAGGCATACATGAATCAACATCGAACGTGTCGGTCAGCAGCGTGCGAATCCGGGCTGTAGCACTGGGCTAACAGGACTCCGGGAACCCGGGCTGTAGCAGGCTAGGCAGGACTCCGGATGTCACCGCGTGACATTTCCCCGAAGGGACAGACACAGGAACGATATGAAACACATGCCGGCCAGTCAAGTGTCCAGAGCAGTAGTGCTGGGCTAGCAGGACTCCGGTGAACCGGGCTGTAGCGGACTACTATGGCTCATGGAAGCACTAGACTACATTTCCCCATAAGAGAGGCTACCAAGGATAAACAACTAGGTTGTCGGATCCCACACATACCAAGCATTTCAATCATACACACAATATGCTCGATATGTGCAAATACAACATGGCATCACAACAAGACTCTACGACTCAGAGTATTTATTCATTAGGCTCCGAAGAGCCAGATATTACAAACATGGGTCTCATGACCCAACATTCAGAGCATACAAGTCAAAGCACATGCGGAAGCTTAACATGTCTGAGTACAGACATCTACAAATGAAAAAGGCTGAGAAGCCTGACTATCTACCAGATCCTGCCGAGGGCACAAGATCGTAGCTGAGGTATCAAGCTAAACGTCGAAGTCCACACGGAACTACTAGCGAGACTGACGTCTCTCTGCAAAACATAAAATAGGCAAACGTGAGTACAAATGTACCCAGCAAGACTTACATCAGAACTATCTACATATGCATCGGTATCAACAAAGGGGGTGGTGGAGTTTAACTGCAGCAAGCCAGCTTTGACTCGGTGGCTATCCTGAACTACGACTGCAAGTAACTCTTTTGAGGTGGCGCACACGAGTCCACATATTCACCATATCAATACACCACTATGGATCCGCTCCCGTCTCCCTACGAGAACGCCATCCATAGCACTCACGCTTATCTTGCGCATTTTAGAGTATCCACTTTCACTTGTCTATGAACTGTACAGGCAACCCAGAAGTCCTTTACCGCGGACACGGCTATTCGAATAGATCATATTAACCCTGCAGGGGTGTACTTCGTCACACACGCTCTCGCCACTTACCACCATGTACACGTCGTGTACCTCGGCAACCTTCAAGCGGAAGCCTGGCGAGGGAGTCGGCCACGACCTGACTAACCACACAAGTCTCTAGTCCAGGTTTATCGCCTATTCGGGTTCCATCCGCAAGGAGATCCGGCCGGGGTGTCGCTCACGGCCCCAAACGATGTGAACAGGGTTCCCAAGCCCACCTCGACGGATGGATCTACGCTTGGTACACCGTGCCACGGTGCCTAGTCTGTCCCAAGCCCACCTGTACCGGGTACCACTTGGTAGACTACTAACACAACCTACAAACACCAGAAACTAGTTGCAACTCCTGGACAGAGATCGAGGCGGTTAATAAGCCGAGAGGGGTCGAGTTACCGGAACCCAATGTGTGGTAGTAACTGTTCATGGATCACAAACACAGAACTCAGTTCCTGAGGACGGTTTCAATGAGACAACCCACCATGTACTCCTACATGGCCTCTCACCGCTACCTTTACCAAATCGTGTTCACACACTTAGCTCTCAACAGTAGGACATGTTCACCACATTCCAATTCATTCCCGATGAATCAGACCTGACACAACTCTAAGCAATAGCAGGCATGACAAACAAGCATGAATGAGTAGGCACATCAGGGCTCAAACAACTCCTACTCATGCTAGTGGGTTTCATCTATTTACTGTGGCAATGACAGGTCATGCAGAGGATAAAGGGGTTCAACTACCGCAGCAAGTAACAGATGAATCGTTGTTGTCCTAATGCAGTAAAAGAGAGCAGGAGCGAGAGAGTGGGATTGTATCGGAATGAACAAGGGGTTTTGCTTGCCTGGCACTTCTGAGGATAGCATTGAGTCTTCAGTAGTGTCAACGATCACAACGCCGGAACATCGTCTACCGAGAGGGGACAAATACCGGCAACAGAGAAGAAATACAATCAATGCAATGCACAATATGATGCATGATCATGACATGGCAATATGCTGCGGTTTGGGCTAATGCAGCTAGCAACAAGTGCAAGGGAGTCCATTTGACCCAAAGGTTCAAATGCAAACCCATTTTATAGAGTTATATATGTGCATTATCTTGTTTCATCTAAACAGCATGGTTAGGTTGCTCTAACATGCATGAAACCAGTACAGATGGATAGATTGGA
The DNA here is from genome assembly GCF_018294505.1 of Triticum aestivum. NCBI lineage: Eukaryota > Viridiplantae > Streptophyta > Magnoliopsida > Poales > Poaceae > Triticum > Triticum aestivum. Next base: position 241,395,043 of record NC_057799.1, read on the forward strand.
TTTTTCTGATCATTTTTCATATATAACTTGTTTGGTTTGGAGCTACGGTTGAATTTCTATGAATTTTAGAAGTTTGCACTATTTTCTGGAATTTCCTGTATAAGAATAATTCCAGTAATTAGATTACTGCGTCAGCACTACGTCAGGATGACGTCAGCTGGTCAGCGGGGTCGTCCCGGTCAAACCTGACGTGTGGGGACCACACGTCAGTGACACGGGGACTAATCCCGGTCAAAACCAGCGCTGATTGGGTTTGACCCTGTGGTGGGGCCCACTGTCAGTGGCTGTGAGGTGGCTAGTTAAGGGATTAGCCTCTAATGACGGAGCCACGTCATCATCGCCGGACTCTGGCCGGCGGCGACCATTCCGCACGGCGGAGCTGCAGCTGGGCGGCGCTAGGGCTGCGGTTAGGTGCGGTGCGACCACCAGGAGGGAGCCCATGCTCGTCCGCATCCAACGGAGTAGGAAGCAGCGACTGGGGTGCGCTGTACTCGCCGGAGACGAGCTCGCGGCGGTGGCCGGAGTTCAGGAACATGCGGGGTAAGCGCTGCGGCATGCAAACGAGCTGGCTGTCGCGCTAGTGTTGCTCCACGGGGCGTTGCGAGTGCAACGGACGCACGCGCGGGGCCATTTGGTCTCCGGGGCTTCGCCGGCGACGAGCCCGTGCGGCGATGGCTATGGTAAGCAAGGGGGCGACGGCTACGGCGACCGAACGGGGGCATGGTTAGGGGGAAAATGACCGGGGGCTCACCGCGATCACGAAGAGCTTCTCGCCGAGCTCGGGAAGGCACGGACGGCGACGAATTTGACGGCGGCGATGCACGACCGTGCGCGGAGACGAGGGGTCGATGGCGAGGCGACAGGGCGTCCGGCGATGCTCGCGTTGAGGGGGGAGCTTCAAGGTGTCGAGGCGGAGCTCGTGGACTCATCGGCAGGGCGAGGGGTGGCCGGTGGCCATGGCTACGGCGAGCGGCGGCTGCGGCTGCGCTCGGGTGAGTGCGCGCGGGAGGGAGCAGAGGAGGGGCAGGGGGTCCAGGGAGAGAGCGAGGGGGTCGAGCGTGCGACGTGGGCGTCGTCCGGATCCTCCAGAGGCGCGGGCGGCAAGCAGGTGACGTCGTGGCGCGCGCGGCGGCGTCGCGGTGTCCCTCCTCTGCCTACTGGCAGAGGTAGGCGATGACTGGCACCAGGCCAGTGGGCTGGGCCGTGCTTGGGCCAGGCCAGGTAAGCGCCAGGTAAGACTCCTTTCTCTCTCTTTTCTTTAATTATTTCTGTTTTCTATTTTTGCTATTATGTTTTGATTTAGTAAAAATACTAAATCACTTCCAAAACTCCTGAAAATATTTATGGGCACCTTTTGAATTATTTCCAACAGCCCTCAAATGCTTTCAAGATTATTTGGACAGTTTAAATATTTTATAGAATTTAAATGTCCAAATTCAAATACTTATGATTTAATTCAAAAATCCAGAATGTCCTAGAAAAAGTGTGCACCATTTTGCCAGGGGTTTTAGCCCAATCCAGAAATGATGAACATTTTATGAAGGCATTTTGGGATCATTGAAAATATTTCATTGTGACCCTAGTTGGATTTCATTTGGTGCTAGGATTTGAACATCCCCATTTCAAATTCATTTGAATTAAACATGATGACATGAATGCTTTCATGCAATTAACTACAAGCAATTCTAGGGTTGTGACACTTCGTCTCACGCGCGCCGCGCTCCCATGGAGGCGCGGGCTGTGCTCCTCACGGCGAACGAACTCCTACGCTACTGCCCAGTCGATGACCTCTACGAGGAGTGGCTCGATCGCGTCGCCGAGCTTGTTCGCTCCGCTGGGGGCTCCCCGGCGCCGTCCCTCTCTCTGCCTCACCCTCAGCCAGCCGTGGGCAACGAGACCCATGACGCGCCTCCACCACCACTGACTCAAGACGGTGCCTTGGCACCAAGGCGCGCGGCTCCGCGGCGTGATCCACCACGCCCGGCGCCCGCGCGCGAATAGAGAAGCTGCCAAGAAATCCCAAGCATCACCTCCGAAGCGGGCCCCAGCAACCACGGCTGGCTGCTGCACCTTCACCCCCGAGCTGCATAGCGTCGCCTGGCCTGGCAAGTTCAAGCCGGATCTGCCTCCACGCTACGACGGCACCGCCGACCCCGCGGAGTTCCTGCAGCTCTACGAGCTGAGCATCGAAGCAGCCAATGGCGATGAAAAAGTCATGGCGAAATGGTTTCCCATGGCTCTCAAGGATGGAGCTCGCTCCTGGCTCCTGAACCTGCAGCACGGCTCGATCTCCTCCTGGGACGAGATGCGCGACCGCTTCATCGCCAACTTCCAGGGCACTCGCGACCGCCCGCCGGCCGCGGGTGACCTGCGCCGGATCAAGCAACAACCAAGAGAGACCCTCCAGAAGTACATCCAGCGCTTCAACAACACCCGCATCAAGATCCCCAAGGTCACGGACAAGGCCATCATCTGTGCATTCTCCGACGGTGTCCGTGACGTCAAGATGAAGGAAGAGCTCGCTATCCATGAGGAGCTCTGCACGTCTCAGGAGCTGTTCAACCTGGCGACCAAGTCCGCAAGAGCTGAGGAGGGGCGCCTCTCTCTCCTTGAGCTGCCGGCCGCGGGCGTAGAGGAGAAGAAAGCCAAGGCCAAGGACGTGAAGCGCAAGGAAGCAGTTGTGCTCGCAGCGGAGCCCGACACCAAGCGATGCAGAGATCAGCCCGAATCATCCAAGAACAGCCGACCGTTCTGCGCCTTCCGCAACCTGAACACCCACAACACCAGCGACTGTCAAGAGCTCAGAGCCATACGAGAAGGACATTTCGGTCGACGCCCCGAGTGCAGCGACCGGGGCTATGGCCGTGGAGGCTGGGACGACCATGGCCCGCGCCAGGAGTGGTGCGACCGGCCTCGTGAGGACCGCTGGCAGGACCAACCTCACAAAGGCGCCTGGAGGGACCAGCCTCGTGAGGATCGCTCCCAAGGCAACGCCGGTCTTCCCCCGCTGTCGCCACCAAGAAGGAATGACGACCACCACCAGGACGAGGGGGTTGGGGGCTTCCAGGAGCAGCGTGCAATCGCATGCATCTTGGGTGCCGCCCAGGCCCCAGCCTCTCAGCGCATCTTCAAACAGTTCGCTCGCGAGGTGAACGCGGTGCTCCCCAAGCTCGAGGCCATGCGCGCGCTCAAGTGGTCCCAATGCACCATCACTTTCAACTCGGCAGATCAGCTCAAGTGCGCGGCCAACACCGGCGCCCTCCCGATGTTGTGTTCCCCAGTCTTCAGCAATGTGCAGGTTAACAAGACCCTCATTGACAGCGGCGCCGGGCTCAATGTCCTGTCCGTCGACACGTTCGACAACCTCCAAGGGCCGTATGAGCAGCTCCAGCCTACCAAGCCTTTCTCAGGAGTGACCCACGGTTCCACCACACCGATAGGGCAGGTCCGCCTGCCTATCACCTTTTGAGAGCGCAAGAACTACCGCACCGAGCTCATCGACTTCGACGTCGCGCACATCCGCCTGCAGTACAACGCCATCCTCGGGTATCCAGCCCTGGCCAAGTTCATGGCAGTCACCCATCATGGCTGCAACGTCCTCAAGATGCCATGAAGCGGAGGAATCATCATGGTCCCATGTGAAGAGAGGGATGCGGTGTGCTCCCTCGAGCGCGCCTTCCAAGGTGCAGCAATCGACGACCCCGACAGCGGAAGTGAGGGCCCTCCGGAGGCCATCCCCAAGAAGAAGCAGCTGCGCCGTGCAGGACCTCAGGAGGATGGCGTCACGGCAGGAGCCTCATCCGGATCAGCGTCCGTCCCAGGGGCGCCTCCCTCCATCGCATAGGAAGGCGCGCCCGGCGCCCTCCTCGGGCAGGGCTCGGGGGCTCTCTTTTGGAGGGCCTCAGACCTTGCCAACCTCATGAGGGAGGCGCTTGGGCAACACTTGGAGGCGTGCTTCACGGCACATGTTCCTCAGGAGAGCACAGGGCAAGGAGTGCCCACCACTCAGGAGTTCATCACCAAGACCACTCAGGAACTGCAAGACGCAAGAGCCATGCGTGGCGACAGCCGCTCACGAGGCGCAGCTCCCCATCCTGGCGAGGATGCTGGGCTGCGTGTCTGCATCGACGTCCCAGGGCTCAACAGGGCCGCATCTCAGGAGCGCTTCTGGCCTTCACGTGTGGACCGCTGCGAGGGCCCGCCACACAGCTACGTTTGCATGCCTTTCGGCTTGCCGAGTGTGGCGTCAGCCAATCAGCGCAACATGCGCGTGTCCTGGCGGCTCAGGAGGCCAGGTACCACGCCGTCCTGGAGGAAATGGAGACAGTCTTCAGGGAACCTCCCGAGCCCCCAAAGCCTCCCGAGGCTCAGGGCTCTGGTGGCTCATGAACAGTCATTCCTTCGACGCACGCCTTCAGCTGCACCAACTCTACTTCATCTACAGAACCAGGTGACATCTTCCAAGCTCGTTTAGCTGGGAGCGCCCCTCGGGCTGCATTATTCCCAGGCCGCGTGGATCCGTCCCTGCGGCATGTATCCCTTTTGCTTATGTCTTTAGCTTACCTTGTTGGGGGCGCCCCTCAGGCTGCATGATCCCCAAGCCGCTCGGGCCGGACCCGGTGGCATGTATCTTCCTGCAATTATCCAAGTTGATCTGCTTTCCATGCTTAACCTCCCTACGGCTATCGCCTGCTCGATCGCCACCCGCCGATGATCCATTCACCCCGTGCAATTCGCTTGCGCGTTAAAAGGGGGGCTCCTGAGCATCACAACTCAGGAGCTCTTACTGGCTCTCCAGCCCTCACCCCTGGCCTTGACCACGGCATCGCGACCTGGCATACCAGCGGCGGCTGAGCTCGCTCGAGGGCCGGGACCTGAGGACGTAGAGTGCTTGCACCTAACCGCCTTGCAGGAATATACAGTCACCAAGACTCAAGACCAGGCGCAACCCGCCTTGAGGTAGGGCCTCATGAGTCCAGCGCTGGCTCATGAGTGCCCAGATACACTTCGCAGCCCTGTCTTGCAATCCACGTGTCAGGGCGGGGCTGTACACGCCTCGGGGGCTCCTCCCGGAGGGGGGCCCCCATCCCACGCATAAGTGGAAGCACCATGGTCCGTGCTGGCCGTCGACACTGCCGAGGAGCGGCTATGCCCGTGCACAAACGGATGCACTATGCTCCGCGCTGGTGATAAACAACTGAGGGCGGCCCCACGGTCGTACCAACCTCAGGGAGCCCAGAGCTGAGCGTCCAGCCTCACCGCAACGCCTCCCCTCGGGAGAGCCACGCGAGGAGGCTAGGCACGGGGGCTGTGCTTGGGTCACGCCCAAGCGCACGCCACCCAACCAGGAATCCCGGACCTAGGCGTCGCGCGCCCCTCCCGAGGCCTCGGCGAGGGCAGGTATGGAAATTGTTTGCATGTCAAGGGGGACTCCTGAGCATCGCGACTCAGGAGCCTAACTGGTCACGTAGCCCCTCACTCCTTGGTCCGTCCTGGTCTCTGGTCGGCCCAATGGCGGTTGAGGTATGCGCGGGGCCGGGCTCTGCCGATGTAGAACATTAATCTATCCTCGCGAACTCTCCCTATAAGCTGTTTGCGCGTCAAGGGGGACTCCTGAGCATCGCGACTCAGGAGCCTAACTGGTCACGTAGCCCCTCACTCCTTGGTCCGTCCTGGTCTCCGGCGGCCCAATGGCGATTGAGGTATGCGCGGGGTCGGGCTCTGCCGACACAGAACGCAAAGCAAATAGGTAGGAAATCGCAAAATCTCGAAGCAAATATTACAAACACATTGTCCTCGCGATTTCAAATGGAAAGTCTAAACGCCTCCACGAGGCCTAATGCATGTTGCAGGAAAGAAACGGGAGAACAGCCACGGGTCACTCCCGGGCACCGCCATCACCTGCGTTGTCTTCACCTTCACCACCAGCTGCAGGATCGGCGACATTGTCGGACAGAGGAGCGGAGACAAAGCCGCGGAACTTCTTCAGCAAGGCCTCCACTTGACCCTGCACGGCTGCGGCGGCGGCCTCACATTGATCTTCATCCACAGGCTCCAGCAGCTCGTCAAGACAAGCGTGGGGGTCGTGAAGGTGCAGGTGGCTGAAGACGCGGGTCAATGCAGCTGAAGACAGGATGCGAGCTTCCGCCTCCGCCATGAGACCAACGCCATCAATGACTTCCTCGAGCGCTTTCACCAAGAGGGGAAGCAGTCGGGCGGGGCCGTCCTCATCAGTGGCCAACGACTTCTCTAGGCCATGCTCGTAGAGCGTCTTCAGCGCCTTGCGAGATCTCTTCTCGAGATCGGCGAGGGCCGCGCGGTCTTCGGCAGGGACTCGCGCCTTGGCATCAAGATCGGCCTCCCTCGCCTCCATCTTCCGCTCCAGCTCCTCCAACCGGTTGCGCTCGGCAGCCTGCGTCTTCCCCAACTCCGCCAGCTCAGCATCACGGTTCTTGACGGCGTCCTCCCGGGCCTTCATCTCCTCCTCCTTCTCTTGGCGGCAGCGTGCTTCTTCGGCATGCTTGTCGCGCAGGCTCTGCAACTCGTCCTCCAGCACCCGGCAGTGGTCACGGGCGGCCTTGGCGTCTTTCAGCGCCATCTCGCGATCGGCTGCGGCGTTGGCGGCACTCTGCTTCTCCTTCTCAGAAGCCGTAGCGGCCTGGCCCAGCGCCGCGCGAACTGCCAAGTCGGAGTGGAGCCAGCCTGAGGCCAACTCCGGGCGCCCAGCCACAAGGCATGGGTCCGCGCTCAGGAGATCTGCCTGTAGCTCGGTCATCTCCGAAAGAGCGTGTTCCAGAACAGCCGCCAGAGCAGAAGAACCTGGGAGTGGAGGTGCAGTAGTGGGAGGAGGCGACATCGTCACCCAGGCCTGGGAGATCACGGGTTCTGGAGCAGCTGGGACCTCATCAGTCGCGCCAGGCATCGGCACTTCCGGAGCCAGCAGGGCCATGGGGGCTGATTCCACGTGGTGATGTTCCTCTTGGCCCCGTGAGGACGACCGGGCTGGCGAGATGCGGGCGCTGCTACCTCCTTTCTCTGCGGAGGGAGGCACGGCCGCCGTATCCTCTTTCCTCTTCTTCGCAGAAGACGTCAGCCTGATCAACCAAGGGCTAGCATCAGGAAATGACGAGTACAAATAGGGACAAGGCGAAGCTTGAGACACTTACTGATCCACCGCAACATACTTCCGCTTAGGGAGCTTGTAGCCTGACAGCATCGAGACCTGAGGAGCGGGCGTTCGGGTTCCGGTGGCGGCAGGCGGTGCGGAAGTAGGGCCGGAGCCAGCCTCAGGAGGTGTCAAGACGGAGGCAGCATCGCGAAAAACCAGCGACGACCTACCCCTCGTCGGGATGAGGGGCTGCCCCCTCTCCTCCTGGCGGGCGTCGGCCTCCGCATCGTGAGGAAGGGCGCGGAGGATCTCGGCCTTGCTCAGAGGGGAAGTCTACCCCACCTCTTCTAGAGTCTTCTCCGAGTCCACCTCCTCTTCCCCCTCCCCGCGGGACTCGTCAGAAGACACCTCCACCGGTTTCGGCGCCGCAGGAGCCCCTGGGAGCGCCGGCGGCACCAGCCCCCGCGCGTCAAAGGTCGGCCTGGAGGCGATGAATTCCTCCCGGTCCCGGCGTTGGAACAGGGGAACGAAGGCGCTTGGTGGGTATTCCTGGTTGTCCCCAACTATGAGGTGCAGAACAGCGGCCAATTCATTGTCAGGCAGGGCCCCTGGCCTCAGGCAGGTCTTGTTTCCCTCTTCTTCAAGCTCCCACAGGGGGCGTGCGCACGCCTGGAGCGGGGCAACTTGCAGCGTCAAGAAATCCCTCAGGAGCATGACCCCCGTCACCTTGGCCGCCCTCGCGTTGCCCGACTTCAAGTTGGTAATCATCTGCCCCAACACCAACGATGCCCGCTCATCGGCAAGCTCCGCCTTGGGCCACCCCCGTTGGAAGAGGGCGCCGCCGTTGGCAACGCCAGACGCGGGTCGGCGCGCTTGGCATCCATCATGACCCATTTGGATCGAATGTTTTCGGCCCTGTTCCCGGTGCTCGAGATCGAGTTGGCCTTGCCGCATGCGACGAAATTAGCGCACCCGGAGATATGCGTCTCGCTGACACGGAGGAAGAAGAAATGGCGCAGGAGCGCCACGGATGGCATCACGCCCAGGTATGCCTCACAGTAGTAGGCGAAGATGGACATGAGGAGGATAGAGTTGGGATGGAGATGCAATGCCTGCAGACCGTAGTGGTCGAGGACTTCATAAAAGAAATCAGAGAAGGGAGGAACCAACCCGACGGCAACGCTGCTCGAGAAGAAGGGGAAGAAGGTGCTTTCCTCGGGCTCCGGCACGTCGGAGGCAAGCCGGAGCTCGATCTCCCCCCACTCATTGCTCTCACCCGTCGTCAGCAGGCGCACAGAGGCGAGGCTCTTCTCCGTGACGGTGGGCGCCTCAAGGGCCGGCTCGTACCAGGCCGGTGCTGAGGAAGTCTTGACCTTGCGCAGCGCCATGGATTGCGGATGCAGGATGTGATTGGAACGGATCTGAAGGTGGCGGTGGCGAGGAGCAAGAAAGGGGTCTAGAGCAAGGCGATGGAGAAGCAATGAAGGCAAGAACTGCCCGCGCCTGCCTTTTGTCAGGTCAAGCAGTTGCCGAGGCAGCGTGGGGAAGCGGAGACGCCCACGTCCAATAAACCGCCATGCGTCAACCGAGGCCGCAGGCTTTCGGGGCCCGCGGTGCTCCGTACTTGACCCTTGGCTTCGCCGCGAAGCCAAGCCCGAGCGCACCTTGGGCCCAGGGGCTACTGTCGGCGTTCTGGGAACGGGGGTCCCCAGACATGCCTGCCTGTGGCCCACGGCGTGGCTAAGCCAGCAGGCTGTACGGCCCATCTACATCAACAAGGCATCCAAGACCCTCGCGAGGGTCCAAGCCTCGCGAGGCGGACGACGCAACGCCTCCTCAGGAGTGGCCTAGTCAGGCAGGCTCATGAGGAGCGGAGATATCAAGGCGGGGCAAACCTCGCGAGGCTCCCGTGACGTGAGCCATGACGATCGATACCAGGCGGGTGCCAGCGCGTGCAACGTCCTTGTTTCCTCTTTGGTGCTAAGGAGACCAGCGAAGGCGGGGAAGTACCGAGGCATCAGGCAAAGGTTCCTATATTGGTGCAAGGAGACCAAGACCAGGAGGACGGCAAGGCGGAGGTCATCATGGAGCCCAAGACGGCGTCACCACCAGAGCCTTTCGCAGGCGAAGACCACTTTTGTCAGGATAGCTTGTACTAGTTGTCCCCCTTCAAATTTGCCCGCTGTTGTTGGCTCCCTTCCCGCTCAATATTTGGGAAGAGGACCAGGGCCTATATAAGTAGAGCTAACCACCATAGTAGAGGGGATCGAGCAATTCACCCAGCTCTCACCCGCTAAGACACCAAGCACAAGAACACCTCAACCTCAGGAGGTTGTTCTTCCCTTGTACTGCTCATCATCAGCCCTAGAGGCAATCCACCACCACCACACTGGAGTAGGGTATTACACCACAACGGTGTCCCGAACCAGTATTAACCTCGTGTCTCTCTGTGTTGCGTGTTCGTCGAGTTCGTCCGCGAGATCTTAGCTAGCTAGGGCGTAGATCGGTAGGAGGGAAAGACTCTGCGCGCACCCCAATGTTCGAACCTTAAGGGTTTCCCAGAACCCCACATCCGACACTAGCCTAGCGAGGCTGCCCCTAAGGAGGTCTTGGTGTCGTCCGCCTCGCGAGGCTTGGCCCCTCGCGAGGGTCTTGAGTGGTTGCTGCTGAAGGTGGGCCGTACCAGGTCGTTGGTGGAGCCACACCCTGGGCCGCAGGCAGGCAAGTCTGGGTACCCCGTTCCCAGGGCGCCGACACATTTATCATTATATAAGGAAATATAACTAACAACTTTATTATTGCCTCTAGGGCATATTTCCTTCATGGGCAAGATATCATTCAAATATATGATGCCTGGTTAAACAGGATGGCATTGCATATTTCACATATATTATGGCTGGCTAAAAGAGATGAGACTGCATAATTCCCAAATATGATATAGAAACTAAACATGTGGCATTACAGAACATATCTAAACTAAGCATATGACATATATGATGTCAAAAGTAGGCACTACAAGGCAACATATGCATGATATGACTAACATCATCATGCCAACTTATAGCAAACACCTTGGGGGTAAATAGGAGTGGTCAGCTGCGCTGAATCCTCCTCAGAACAGATATCTTCCTCTGGATTACAATCTTGAGACGGGGGGAGGGTTTGCCATTGAACCCACCATGGAGCGATGTCTGCATGACATTGTATTGCCGCGCAAAACTCTTCTCTTTTTCTCTACATGTTCAGCATGACTGTATACAATATCTGACATGCATATGAAAAAAATATTGTGAGATTATGTAAGGAGAGCATGCAGAAATCTAGAGTGATGGTAACAACCAGTGGATGGATCCAAAAAAATGATAGCAGGCTGATGATAGCTTTAATTTAATAAAAAGACAGATGATGATTGCTTTCCTATTTGTTTCCCACCCAAGATGAACACCATACGCACACCCTACGTGAAACAGATAATAGACAGGGATACTATTCATTGCCGCCTCTATATGTGCCCCACGGCTAATTTTAAAACTCAAGTTTGAACATTAATTTGGACCTGACTTGGAGTCTCAGAGGTGAAAAGGACGATAAAGTAGCAGGTAATATTAAGCAATGCATAACATAAGTAGAAACAATAGAGTGTGACCTCTCTTGTGGACTCGTGTACTCCTTAGGTTCATCTGCTGAGTCGATGATGGTGATGCCATTGCGGCGGGTGCCGGCGGCAGGGAAGGAGATCTGAGGCAGCGAAAGACGGTCATGAGCTGTGATGTCTGGTTTGGTGGATGCTTCTGTCGATGGAGCAGCTCAGGTGAGGTGGACAACGTCGCGGCAGGAGCAGGACAAACCACACAAAGTTTTCTTCGACACCTACCCTTAACTGAAGTAATTCTATAAGGGCTCCTTTGGCTTGTATGATTGTAAAAACGTAGGGATAGGAAAAACACCGGAATAGGATAGGAATGCACGTGGGAAACAGAGCATTTGTGAACACCTGATTTCTGTCAACTTGGGTGTTTGGTTCATAGGAATTGGAAGAGCAGAGGAAGGCAAAGAAACATGGCCAAATTAAAGTGAAACCATATGAAAGCGTGTACAATTGGAATGTTATTCTGCCACTAATGCACTTGGTCTTGTTTTCAAGCATAGGATTTTGAAAAGTAGGTCCAGGTGGATGATTTGCTCCATTCCTTTCAACAAAATGCATGAATAATTGAATAGTAGAGTGCCATAGGAAAATTTCCAATTGCTATGTTTTTCCTTAAGTTTTTCCTTTGAACCAAAATAGCCCTAATGGATTGACATGAATGTAGAGTAATAAGTGATGCGACAAGTGTACAACCTCTTTGCCGTAGCCTTGTTGACCTCAGCATCATTGGGTTGGTCGCTGAAGAAGTTGAGGTAGAGGTGGCTGTTGGAGGTGTGGAGGAAGATCTGAGGAGTCTGTAGACAGCGTCCAGGGCACTGCTCTGTTGTGATGGATGGTTCCATTGTTGGAGCAGCTCCGGCGAGCCGTAAGACGTCAAGGCTGAAGCAGTACAAGACATACATCATTAATCTCAAGTGGGATTCTAATAGCATCTCCAATAGATGATGTAAAATACATTACCAAAAAGTGATAGATGTAAAATTTACATTGCCAAAAAATACCTGACTACAACAGATGAGGCAAAAACTGTTGACTCTGAACTTAACTGTCAAAACTGAAATTTACTGTGGAATCTAAATGTTACCGTCGAAACTGAACGCACTTGTAGCAGAGAGGCACTTCACATGTAGTTTAGGCCGCTCGAGCACCAGTAGTAGAGAAACAGTGATCTAAATCAGTTGGCGATCAGGGAACACAGTAGCAGATAGCAGCCAGAGCACCAACGCCTGGAGGAGCGGCAACTAGTGCTAGAGCAGCAACTCGTGTAGCTGCAGAAGTCCATGTACCAGCATCAGTAGCGCGAGCGAGAGCAACAACACGAGCGAGGGGAAGAGCAGAGCAGCAGCACGAGCGAGGGGAGAGCAGAGCAGCAGCGTGAGCGAGCGAAAGACGGAGCAGCAGCAACAGCAGTGCGAGCGAGCGAGAGCCAGAGCAGCAGCAGCAGCAGATCCGGGTGGTATGTACGCCGCCGCCGAAGGGGCCTCGCACTGGGGGAGAGCCGCCGTGGAGATGTCGCCCGTGGTGCCAGCTTCGAGGTAGTCGAGCCATGGGGGTGCGGGATGGAGCACCATCGGTGCCAGGAGGTCGATTTAAGGAGAAGATGAGATGCGATGAGTGTACCTCTTTGGTGGCGCCAAGTAGGCCTCGGCTTCGCCCGAGGAGTCGGTGAGGATGTTGTGGTTCCGGTGGAGCAGGTTAACGCGACGCTGGGGGATGGAGCAGCCGTGATAGACGAGGTGATCGTCAGAGTAGCTCCTTGGAGGTGGAGGACGGGGAGGTTGAACCGGCAGGACGACGAGATGGACGACGGATCCTCATCCAGGGAGATGGATGAGGGACGTCGAGCTGTTGTGGTGGACGACGTCGTCAGGGAAGAGGCTCCGGCTCAGCACTGGTGAGGTGGCAGATGAAGGAGGGTGGGGTTTCGCGGCTGGAGCAGAGAGGTTATGGCAGCCTGGGATTTCGAATGGAGAAAAGGAGGCGATGGGAGGGGGCAACCATGACTTAGGGACGCGCTAGTCCAAAATGTAGGGTGTGTTACAAAAGTACCCCCGCTGATTTGAACTAGCGGCCCTTTCGGCTCGGGTTAGAAGGGGGATTTCACGTGTCGGGATTTGGCAGCTGGAGGGAGTTTTCTCGCGCGTTGTAATTTTGGGATAGCAAGGCACGGGTTGTGAAGGCGCGAGTTTTGGGAGCACGATATCTGAATTTTCGGGATATAACAAGGCGCGGGTTGAATTTTAGGGACAAGCCTGACGTGTAATATTGTAGATAACCTATTCACACCAACACAAAGAGAGAGCCTTGTCCCGTTTTACTATACAAATGCTATTCAAAGCTATGAATCCATGTTATGTCCAATTAAACCATTTCGTTGGCTGTATAATGCAGGTAACCTACTCATACCAACATTTTAGAGCATTCCAAATGTCTATACTACCGCTGCAATCTGAACTAAATTTGAATTCGTTTCTCTATTTGAATAAGAATCTACAATCATGATTGTTGCCAACTTAAACTATCATTCGTGTATTACCTTAACAACACACAACATGATTACTATAGAGATAGATATGAACTATGAGTACTATATGAACTTGAATTCAAATTTTTGAATACACTTTGTGTTGATTCCAAATAATAGTAAATTTGATGTACTAACTAGACATTCATAATCTAAACCATGTTCCATACGTACACCGTGTTTATCACACAAACTATAATGCCCCGCGCCCCTACATTATGACAAGTACTTAGCCCTAAGCTGCAAAAGCCACACATTATCCCAAATTATAATCAATGTTCTATATATTATATGTAGTACTAGCAAGATGCACATGCGTTGCACGAAACATCAAGATGCATTTGTATGCGTAGTTTATCTTGTGGGAGAAAAGGATGAACGAGGGAAGGCCTTATTTGCAAATGTGGTGAGAGGTGTGGGTATATTTTTTCAAAATTGCCATAGTTTCCTTCCTATACGTCAGATATAAATCGGACGGCCTATATTGCAGGATGGCATGCACACTATCATCACCAACTATGTTATATATATATAATATTATATTTAGTATAACATGTTCATAACCACACCATGCGTATCACCGTTATATATATTCACACATGCGTCGGTTTAAAACGCTAAGATAAATTCTTCAAATATCCGAATTCACTTTTTTTAATGAATTATGATCTCTATTCATCTTTTACACCCACACAATCCTCTTATCTTTGTAGCTAGTGCTAACTTTCTCTCGTGCATGCACACGCCCGCCTCCCTCTCACCCTCGCTCAACATTCTCTAGCTCCATCGCGCAAATTTGTCTTTTCACTTTAGGTTGTTCACCCACGGTGTCTGTAGGCCCCCAACTCCTTCTTTACGCCACACACCAATCGATATGCCTCTCTAGCCAGGTGTCCCTACCACAAACACAAGCTTTCCCTCTTCTCTTTTGACCGTCCATGCTTCACTCCCGCCCCTCTTTTCATCAATCTCGTACTCGCACACTCCTTCCCCCTCGATATAGTATGCCCCTCGTACCACCTCCTAGCTGCATCCCTCTCTCTCTCTATCCTTCTATCTGGGCCTTATTTGCTTCTAACACATACATGCATGTATACCGATCGATCTCCCTACATATACCTAGGTCGACTTTAACTATTTTTCCCCACGCATCGATCGGCGTACCTTACAAGTTATGTGTCTTCTTTCTCCGACAAAGGAAGATTGATCTTCCTATGTAGTTACATCTGCTTACCACACCCATATCGCCCCCCCTCATCATTCATGCATGCCTCCTGACCCGTCTCTCACACGCACATGCACCGATAGGTAGGCATCCCCTCTCTTATTGATATTGCACGCGTGCCCTCCATTTGTCTAGCAAGCCTCTCCCACCATGAGAAGCAACTCCATCACCAACCCCTCCGACACTCTAGCTCTGTCTCTCTCCCAACCTTATTCCTCAACTACACCTATGCATGGATGCCGGTCGATCTCCCACAATACATAAGGTAGGTCTCTCTCCTCCTCCACGCATATACCAACCATTGTACCTCTATAGTTAGGCCCCCGCACCCCCCCACACACCGATAGCCGAGCGTTGTAGGTAGGTATCCATGCCACAGAGACAACTGCACCTGTCCCCTCTCACGTTCCACTAGGCCAGCCAACCTATATCTCCGACGTGGGCACACACAAATTCAATGCCACTCTTTATCGATCGCGCACGCACACACACAAACATCAACCCTCTCTTCGATTCTATGGATACCTCACGCAGATGATACCTCCACTCTCTTCTCGTGGATCGCCCCCTCTCTATATGTGATATATCCAGGCCTCTGTTTCACACACATTGCGAATGTTACATTTTTTGATTGAAATATCATCGACACATATTCCATTTCTATCTCTCATGATGTCACACCCTGCATTTTGTAACATGTCATTTGCATTAATAAGGCATGAAAATTTGGACCAACAAAAACCTTTTGCATTATTTGGCTTTCTATTTGAGTTAATTTTCTCTCCGTGATTTTGAAGTGCTCTTTAAAGTCAACACACCTCCACCTTCTATACTTCATCTCATTGCCCAAAACTTCTTCCCAGTGATCATGTCATGTGTATAGTGCTATATGGTATTTTCCTACAAAAATAATTTGGCCAAATTGTATTTTCTAAATTTAGTTTTCCAAAACCCCTGAATTGAGGTTTGCACTACAAGCACCTGATTTGGGGGATGAAAAATCTTTTAAAAATGTATTTGACTCCTATTAGATATAGGACCCCAAAAAACCACAAAAATATAAATTAGAAGTTATTTTCCTATTTTATTTAAAGGCTTTTTCTTAGGGCCAGAAATGGTCTTTAATAGGTTAAAATTATTTAAATGTTTCAAAAACATTTGTGAAAGTTTAGGGAAACTCAGTGGACATATATTTTCCATATATAAGAGTTTCAACACATGGTCATGTTCAAAATATTGGTCAAACCCCTCAAAAACCCTTTCTGGATATTTCAAGCTTTTGAAATATTTACAAAGGAAATACTCTAAAAAAATTCCAGGAAAATTCTAGCAAGTCACATATGCATAATATGATGACCTTGCGAAGTTTCAAATCAATCCAAACTATTTTGGTTCAAAAAAGTGCCCCAAAACCATCTCTGTCCAGATCCAAGTTTGAACAACTCTACATTACCAACTTTGTCCATTTGCCCTAAAACTTTGCGGACCAAGTGGTGCATCAAGGAGAAAATGTTAACTTAGCTAGATCTAAGCAAATCCATTTCTGATGATTTCTAGGGTTTACAAAAGTTGCATTGGACACTTTCTTCATTTGACCTCGAAATTGGTGGACAGTGCTATTTTGTCATGCCACTCAATCCTGTTAAGTCTCAAAGCAATTTGAGCAAATTAGCTAGCCCAAGCCACCATCAAACACCTTCTGGTAGAATTTCAAAATGCTTGTTTCAACCCCTTCCACCAATCTCCATGAGCTGATATCTTTACCACAACCCCTCCTAGTCCCCCTCTAGCACGTGTATGCTTTTCTGCCCAAGGAAGCAATGATGAAGGGGGGAGAACCCCATTTTTCTTCTCTGCACAGTGGATTCCTCCCTCTTTCTCGGCCTCCAAGGTTCCCTAGGACTTTTGCCCACACCTCCCGTATCCTCCAGACACAAGTGGATGAGCGAGGACGCGGGAAAGCCGCGGATGCCGGCCAAAGTCGCGCTCTGGAGCGCCTGGCAGGGCACCCGACCGTTGACGCCGTGTCCCCCGACCGCCTCGAGCCTCCCTCGCGCACAAGTCGATGCCCCTTGACGTCCGCTCCACGCCAGCAGGCCGCCCACTTGCTCCCGCGCCCACCACTTTCTCCTGGAGCTCGCGCCAGAGCGCCGCCCCACTCTGCCAATGGTTGCGCCGCTCCTGTGGCTCGTCCGCAGCTCATCCCGCTCCTTCTCTCTTTCCCTGGCACCCTCGACCACTCCCACGAACACCCCAGAGCCCTCCTTTCCCTCTCTAACGGCCACCAGAGCCGATCCCGCGGGCACCCATAGGCCGCGCCTACGGTGGACCTGGGCTAGCCCATAGAAGGCAGCCCCGAGCCTCTGTCTCACTCCCTGTCGCCCCCCCACACTCCTAATCAACCTCCCGCACCACCCATTGTCTCCAGAGCCACCTGAGCTCGAGATCGAGCTCGAGCTCCGCCGCCTCGGCTCATCGGCGTTCGCGCGGTATAGGCCTCCTCCGCCCCCGTTCTCTCTCGATTTGGAACCACGCGACATCACTGACCCTTTCCCCTCTCTCCCCCCCTCTTTTTGCAGCCGGGAACGGCCGGAACCACCGACGCCTGAAGCACCTCCGCCGCATGACCTCGTCGCCGGCAAACTAGGCTGCTCCGGCGACCACCTCCACCACCACCCGAACGGCGACATCCCCCTGAGTCCAACGGTGCCACCCGCTCGACCTACCATGCCCTGTAGCGTCGCCGGTGAGCTCGCCGACCTCTCTGCCGCGAGGTTAGAGATGACAGGTGGAGCCCACCTATCATCCTCACATCTCCCTCACCCCTCTCTCTCTCTCTCGCTGACGCCCCGGGCCCGCCCGTCAGGTTTGAAAACCTGGCCCGCGCGTGCTGGCTCGCCTGGGCCTCCTCTCCCTCTAGGCCTGCAGGGTTGCGGCTGTTCTGGCCCAGCAAGCACAGTGCCCTTTTTCTTTTCCTTTTCTGTGCAAACTTGCAAAAATTCCATCGAATTAAATAAATATCGAAATGCAATAATTCCAGCTCCTTAATTTTGTAAAAATCTCACCTATTTAATGGTGTAACTTTCATACATATCCAACTAACTTTTATGTACTGTTCAAATTTAATTTCAAATTTGAGAAACTAAATCCCTGTTTGAAAAGCTATTACTCTGTCCCTTTAGCTCCAAATCCAAAACTAAGAATTTTCCCCTACTTAGTTCTCCTAGTATTTAACAAAAATGAGTTGACATTTTTCTGAGCACTTTGGTTTTTTCTGTTTTGCTATTGTCTTATTTTTCCCGTTGTTTCTTTGCGTAAATTAGATCCCATATTTGACGAAGTAGTTGGAGAATAAGAATGAGAAGGATTTGAAGACTTTGAAGACCAAGCCAACCAAGGCAAGCAGCCCTTTGACCATGATTCACCCCACTTGTTCATCGATAATTTTTTCGTATGCATGATGATGTTGTTGAATATGAACTTGATATAATTGTTGCATTGATGCATGCCCATTGGTACTTGCCTGTTCGTAGCTCTACCTTGTGCTAGAGATGCGATGAAAAATACTTCATATTGACGCATGATGTTGCATCTATACCAAGATCATCTCTTGGTTACAATCCTCTGAAAACCCCATCGGGTGCCCCTAATGCCCATGGGTGTTGTTGAACTAAGGTCACCACTTGAGGAAGAAGTGGTGTACTAGAGAAAGCCTTTTCCTATTAGAGTAAAATGATGGACTAGATTTAGGTGTGATTACCGTCCCAACCAAACATGTGCAACCACTCTACCCCTTATGGGACGGGGCATTATTCATTACCTAGGCCGATACTAGCATGGTGCCCACATTACTAGTGATGGGGTTGACATGAGGTCACTTTCGGGACGGGGTCGTGCTCGGATAGGTGGCCATGACTATTTTCACAGGGCACCGGACACACCGTTGGTCCCTTCGTGTATGCGTGATAATGTGAAAGGGCAGATTCCCACGTTCTTTTGTTTATACACGAGGGCCGTGTACCAACGAGTGGACCCTATGTTAGTGTCGTCTAGGGAAAGATAATGATCGGGTGCTATTCCCGAGTACTTGAGGTACTGCGGGCTCATGGATGACACGAAAGCTTCCCGGATCTTGTGGGTAAAGTGTGCAACCTCTGCAGAGTGTCAAACTATTCGAATAGCCGTGTCCACAGTCATGGACAGTTGGGTGGTGCTACCTAAACTATGTCCAGAAATTTTACAAACTTAGTACATGTGAGTGTGGTCGAGAACCAATTGAGTCAAGGCAATTGACTTGCACGTGGAATGAGTTAGCATTGATCCAAAATTCTATTATGTTGATATCTGTAACCTGTTCTCATGGTCACTAGAGTTCATTGATGCATAAGTTACAAGATGATAGTTCATTCCAACTAGCTCGATGCTATGTTGCCTACTTGTTACACAAAGCATTGCTACTTTGATCCAAAACATGGGTTGCTTGCGAATACATTCAAAGTACTCATTGGCTTGCCACTAGTTATTTAATTGGCCAGGCATGGAAGAACAGGAGTTCGAAGAAGAATTCTTTGGAGACAAACATGCGAACTAGGATGCTTTCCCAGTCAGAATGCCTGTAGGGTTAAGGTAGATGGCATGGGTTCTACTTATCTATGAAGAGTTCTGCTGCTTATGTTTATTTGGTATTCAGCCCACGAGGCCTTATCTATGTAAGACTTGGCCATAATAGTCATAATTTGTGTAAGACGGTATGTATGGATGTAAGACTCTTGTTATTCAGCTTCTGTGTGTTCAGTGAGCATTGATCTCTGGGATCACTGTACACGTGCATTCGGTGATCACGACTTATGAGTCGGGGTTCCCACACACGACCCCCAAAGAAACACTCACGAACCCACACACTATATATCTCTACGTTTGTATCTCTCTCACACAACCCCACGTACGTGGTGTACGTCCACGGAGAGAATAGGTGCAGATACTCACGCTTCGTGCCCAGCCACACCCGCGCGGGTACACGGTGGAGCTCGTTTCTGTATGAAATGGCAGCCCACGTGCTAATTTGAGCGCGTGCAGCGGTTGTTTACCTATAGAGGTCGTGTACCACGCGTGCACGAAACAAAGTTCGACTTGATGCGTTGGCGCGTTATTTTTAAATAAAGTTATATCGCTCAATGGCACGTACATAGAATACAAAACGATTTTTATGGAGAAAAAGGTAGTCCGCTCCACTATATACAATGGAGCCTGCCTGCCCGGGTTTGTCTCTCTTTAGAGTATCTCACACAAGGTGGCGGTGGCCTCTCTCTCTCTCTCACCATTGGTCGCTGATCCGGCCGCATCCCGTCCGCCGGTGGAAAAGGAGGATGTGCATCATTTCTCCATTCGACGGCGCCGAGGCAGCACGACCCGATATGCGGTACCCGCCGTTCTCTCTGACCATGCTCCGACGCGGTAGGGCCTACGCCACTTGCTCGCTGCCGTAGTATGGGCAGATCCCACCCGCCACAGCTCTCCTAGTTACATCCCGACGACCCCCGGGTATCCCCTCCGGCATTGCTCCACTGCCCATCTTCCCAGGTCGCTGCATGTGGAAAATCTTGCATGTGGATCTTCCATAGTTCTTTGTCAAAAATGTATCTCGTCCGATGTACTTTCAATATTGCAATCTCGTCCTTACACCGTTTTAGATAAACACAACCATGTTGTTATCTTCCCTTAGGACAAGGAATATGCTTATTTTTTGTCATCGTATGTGTCATCAACTATTATTGGCCAGTAATTATTTCCTTTCTACCTCTTTTTTGCAAACAGGGCTATCCATTTCACCTTGTTGCTATTGCGACTATCGGATTCGGGGCTCCGCCGACCCAAGGTAGTTTCAAACTCTGGGGTGCATGCAAAGAACTCAACCTCCCAAGTCTACCAACCCGTCGGTCTCACGGTCTAGCTCGATGAACTGGAAGTAAATGGGACACGGCAGTTTACCCAGGTTCGGGCCACCTTGCGGTGTAAAACCATACTCCTGCTTTTGTGGTGGATTAGCCTCGAGATGGGCTGAGGATGAACTAGTACAGTGCAAGAACAACCTCAGGAGGTGTGTTCTTGTGTTTGAGTGAGCTGGTGAGGGTGCGGATGGACTGGATCCGGATTCCTCTCTATGGTGGTGGCTAGGCTATACTTATAGTGGCCTTGGTCCTCTTGCAAAATGAAGGCGGGAAGGGATCCCACAACGGCCAAATTCAAAGGGAGACAACTAGTACATCTTATCCTGACAAAAGGTAGTCTTCGCCTGCAAAGGTTCAGGTCATGACGCCATGGTGGGCTCGGCGATTACCTCCATCCTACCGTCCTGGCGGTCTTGGTCATGTAGCATGGAAATGGAAACATTTGGTTGATGCCTCGGGACTCTGCGTCTGCGCTTGCCTCTTTAGCACCAAAGAGGAAACCTGCTGTACTGCGCCCACTGGCGCCCGCCTGGCCTTGGTCGTCGCTTGCATCATCCGAACCTCACGAGGTGAGGGCTTGCATAGAAATCTCTGCTCCTCAGGAGCCAGCCTAAAGAGGCCGCTCCTTCTGGAGGTCTTAGCATTGTTCGCCTCGCGAGGCTTGGCCCCTCGCGAGGGTCTTGTTTTGTTGGTGCTGAAGATGGGTCGTACCAGCCGTCGATGGAGCCACGCGATGGGCCGTAGGCAGGCAAGTCTGGCTACCCTGGTTCCCAGAACGCCGACAGTAGCCCCCGGGCCCAAGGCGCGCTCGGACTTGGCTTCGAGGCGAAGCCAAATGGCAAGGGTGAAGTGTCGCGGGACCCAACCGCCTACTGCCTTGGTAGACACGTGGCGCTTGACGGGACGTGGGCGTCTCCACTTCCCCACGCAGCCTCAGCAACCGCTCAACTTGACGGTTGCCAGTTGCGAGCGCGGCTCAGCCAATATTGCCCGCTGCGCCTGTCCTCCACTTCTTCCTTCCCTGTGAGCTTGCTCCTCCCCTTCCAGATTCTGCGCCGGTGCTAATCCGCCTCCGCCGCCATGGCTCCGAGGTCGAAGAAGATGGGAAAGACTTGCGCGCCCGCCGAATCCCCTCCGGGCTTTGAGCCCGCGCTTGGCCGGGCGTTAGTGATCAATCAAGAGGGATTGGACAAAGTTTGGCCGACCCTTGCTGCTGACTCCAATGAGTGGAAGGCGATGGTGGTATGGCCTGCTTCGCGGGCCCAAATTGACATGACAGCCACCGATCCCCATTCACCTTCACGCCCTCCTGGCGGCTTGGTCCCCCCTTTCTCTGATTTCTTCAACGCCGTGCTCTCGCATTACCAGATCCACGCGTTGCATCTGGACCCCGAGTCCACTGTGCTCCTTGCCGCTTTTGCCTTCTTGTGCGAGGCCATCATGGGCGTTGCGCCATCTGTGGCCTTGTTTTGCCACTTCTTCTCGCTTCATCTGGTCGACAACAGACAATGCTCGGGATGCGTGTCGTTCCGGGTGGTGGCAGCGACGGATGGCTCTCGTATCGACTTCACGGTTCGTCCAGATGCGACGGGATTCTGGGAGCAGTGGGTGTATGTGGACGCCGCCACGTACAGCCCCCTTCTCCAGCTTCCGCGGGCGCTGGCGGAGCCGAGCTCCGGCTGGGGACACGCGAAGCTCGTTGACCGGCGGCTCACCCGCGTCTAGTCCAGGTTGGCCGAGCTGAAGAAGGTGGGAGTGACGCGCGCCGATGGTGGTGAGGGAGTTCGTCCGGTGGCGCATCGCCCCACTTCAGTGCCACTCTCGCCCCATGCGGTCCTTCGCTGGCTTCAAAGACCCCATGAGGCTTCAGGTGCCCTCGCTTCCCTCCAAGACGCTGCAGATAGTGCTTCAGCTCCTGACGGGCGACCCGGCGCCTGTCGTGCACCCGGCTGACAAGTGCCTCTTGTACTAGTGCTCGAATGGGCCTTGAGAGAGAATCCCATCATGGTGGCCCCTGTGCTTGTTGATCCTATGGCGTGCGCCCCAAATGTGGTTGCAGGGGGCGAATGTCGCCGGGTACTCCTGGGGCGGCTTCTCAGGAGCGGATGCCGTCAGGCGCCCCACAAGATAGTCGACCCTAAAGTTCCGGCGATCGCTCCTGGGGTGGTCGATGGCGAGCTGGCACTGGCCGGCGCTCCTGAGGCGGCTGCCGCTGAAGCTCTGGTGAGTGCTCCCGAGGTGGCGGCTGATGAGCAGGTGCGGCCCGATGCTCCTGAGGCGGCTGCCCCCGAAGCTCCGGCAAACGCTCCTCAGATGGCGGTGCGCAGCAGAGCCACCGAGGGTCGTGCTCCGACCCTCGGCTCGCTTCATCTGAACCTTGGAGCGCTCCGTAAGAGGAAAGGCTCTGGAGCTCCAGTGGTGATGCCTACCAGCCCCTGAAACAGAGAAAGTACATAATCATAGATGAGTAAGTACCTTATCTTCGTGGTTCTCCGCGTGTCGCATCCTTTCCTGACCCTGGCTCCTCATGATCCCTTTGCCTGCGGTGGCGAAAGCTCCTAGGAGCGACCTCTGGAGGCCCTTGGTCCGCTCTCTATTCCAGGCCCCTCACGAGAGTCTTCCGCGCGAGGCAAGGGACCAGCCCGCGAGGCAGGGGTGCCACTGGAGAGCCATGATCCTGCAATAACAGGACCCTTCCTTCGCAACTACCTCTGGGGTGCAGGGGGCGTCCCAGGGGCTGCTCTGTTGGTGCTTCTTGGTAGCTGGGCTACCCCAACATCAACGTCATCCTCGAGAGGCGAGGCTGAGATGCGTAGCGCCTCCGCCAAGGCCCGGGAATCGGTTAAAGGAGCGCCGGCGTCGAGCCCCTCGCCGAAGGCGAGCGAGTTGTCCCACGCCTCCATGGTAGCCCTTGGTGAAGAGGAGGGGCCCGGCCGCATGCTGGAGCTTGCTCGCGGGCACAGCGCCATCCGCCATGATGTTTTCCAGGAGGCAATGAGCGTGCCGGGTCGGTTTGGTGGAGAGCTTGCCGACGTCGACGCCCGCCTTGAGGCGGAGGGCCTCCGCCAGGCGCGCGAGTGGCACCAGCTGAAGGTCGCCATCAACCTCGGGCATCTATAGCATGAGCGTGCCGGCGCAGACGCCGCGGTATCCCTCGCAGCTTCTCGTGAGGCTTGCTCCCGTGCTCTGGAGGAAGCCAGGGCCACCGACTGCCGTCGTGAGGCGATCGAGGTGCGGGAGAGGGAGCTTCGAGCTTCAAACGCCACCCTTGAGCGGCAGGTCCAGGCATGCAGGGCCGCCCTACCAGCACCACTGAACGAGGCCCCCTCCGATGAGAAGGAGGTCTAGGCACGGGAGGATGCTCTGGCGCTTGTGGTCTTGGAGCATAGCCTGGAGCTCGAGCGGCTGGAGGTGAGGGAGCACCAAGTAGCTGTAGCTGAGGACGCCGTTGCCGCTCGGGAAGCTAGGATCTAGCAGGAGGGTGACCAAAAGGTGGCGAAGATTCGCGTGGCTCTTGATGACGAGCATCGTCGGGAATCGGGGCTCTAGGAGACCCGCTTCAAACTGCAGCAGGCCGAGATGCAGGGTAGGACCGACACTGTCCGGCGAAGTTGGCCGCGGCGGAGCAGCGTGAGAAGGCCGCCAAGGAGGCCCTGGCCTCCAGCCAAGCCGACTTGTCCTCACTCCATCAGCAGGTCGCTGATGTCACGTCTCTTGCAAAGAAGACCATGAACGAAGCAAATCACCATCGGATGATGCAGCGTGAGCGTTCCTTGATGCTTCAGGACCTCAGGACCAGGGCCAACCAGACCTTAGGTGCCATCTTCGAAGAGAGCACGTCCCATCTGCACGAAGACGTTGAGGCCGACCAGCTCCACTTGTTCACTCAAGTCGTGACGCGCCTGGAAGACTGGGCCACGAGGGCTCGCCAGCTTGTCGAGGAGAGAAGTCGGGGGCTTCTTGTGCACGCGTTCTCACGCGTCTTTAGCCACCTCCTTAGACTTGACCCCGACTTCGACTTCAACGCTATGACAGCCACCGTGCCCACGGTCATCCAGGGTAATCTGGCGGACTGGGTGAATGTCGGTGGAAACGACACCTATGGAACCACTGGGATCCCTTCTACGGTTGGCGGGCGCGGGTTTGTGCAAAGAGCGGGTCTGGTAGTCAGCACAAGGATCGTTTACCTAGGTTCGGGCCGCGAAGATGCGTAAAACCCTAGTCCTGCTTTGATGTATATTTGAGTGTTCTTAAGCTCTCGAACTAGCTACGGTGCGTGTGTAGTCCAAAAAGATCTGAATCCTCTCCGGTACGCCTCGGGCCTCCTTTTATAGTCAAAAGGGGTTGTCACAGTGGCACACAGGAGGTGGAAAGGTATATAGTGTACAAGTTTATCGCCTGCCATTACGGGACAAGACGCATTAAATGCGCTCCTTAGGTGTCCCATTGCTTAATTGGGGACGGTAACGAGGCCCGTCCCGTCCGTCGCTGCTCCGCCTCGCTCTGACACACGTCCAGGCGAACTAGGCATGAAGCGCCACGTAGGCTGGTAGGCTGCTGAGATGGCGTGGTGGTAGGGTCTTCACGAAGATCTGCATGCCACCACGCAGTTGCTTGCTGAGTTGGCCTGGAGGCCGCACGTTGCCACGCAGGTGCCTACCCAGTTGTATGGGAACGGCGGTGGAGTCTTGGCAGACGTGGGCCTAGCTATGGCCCCGCAGGTTTCCTCGGCAAGGATCTTGCCGTAGCATCGCGGTCGTCCCGGCAAGATCGTCGATTTCCTCAGCAGGGATCTTGCCGAGGATCGTCGTCTTCTGGTCCTCATCTGATATCGTGTGCTTATGATCTTCACAAAGATCTGCATGCCACCACGGAGGTGTCTCGAGCCTTGGTTCCAATGTGGTTGATGGTGTTGGAACCCTTGGGCTCAAGGGTGGCGCGCTCTGGTAGTGTTGGGCAAGTTGCCCCAGCAAGGCTCTTGCCGGGGCTACGGAGGCCGCTCCAGCAAGGGTCTTGCCAGGGGAGTCCACTTCACCCTCTTGCTCTTTGTGTCTCTGGTCTTGGCGTCGCTTTGCCCGTCTTCTGTGCCCCTGGCTAGAGCGCTGCTCTAGTATTCTTGTGCTTTTTCTTCCTCCCTTTGCCCTGCTAAGTGTGGCCGCAGGTGCGTCTCTGACTGCCCGTGCACAAGTAGAGGGGTAAAAAGGAGAGCCCCTACTTTTGTACCCCGACAGGAGCCCTTGGGCCTGGGCCACACATAAGCGCAACGCGTTGTTGGGCCGGGCCCAGAACGGTGCGTGGGCACGCGGGGCGGAGTTTTACTGCGGTAATTCCCTCGCCCGTCACGCTTCCCACGACCCGCGTTGAATGCGTGACGTGGGGGTCGTGCGCGGAATGACCGCAGTATGTTTGCGTCATCCGTGGTGAATAGTAAAGAGGTGGCTTGCGTGTTCCTTCGAAATGGCGGAGCCGCCGCTCACTTACTCTCTCCGCCTTGGAACCGTCGTTCTACGTTTCCCACTACGCCTGCTCCTTACGCCACGTAAGCCGCATGCACGACGCGGGGTAGGTGACAGACGCATGGAATATGGGAAGGCGCACGGGGGCCGATACTCACGTGCCTTCGAGTGGGTGGGGAGGACGGTCGATGGCCCCGCTTGCCACCACTTTAATGAGCCGGATTTGAGCGGGCTCTTCAGGGGCGTAGAGCTAGTCTTTCAGCCTCCCCTTCCCAACTATAAAAAGGGAACTCAGGGGTAGGAGGAAGAGCGTCTCCCTGTGTCTCCCCTTCGTCTCCATCCTCACTCACGGTCATGGTGAGAGGGCGTGGCCGCGGCCGTTCTTCTGTGGAGGCGACCAGGTCCTCCTCCCGCCAGTGAGCTGCGACGGTCAAGGAAGAACTAGATGCCCAGGGTGAAGGCCATGCTCGAGGCGGGGCCGCTGGACCAGGCGGCGGTCGGCGAGGCGGTAGAGATAGAGGTGGTCGAGGCAGAGGTTGGCGTGGAAGTAGGATGCTAGCGTCGTCTCCATCTTCGTCTCCATGTCTCCCGCCAACTCCTCCTGCTTCACCGAGAGGCCACGTCGGGGACTCGGCGCTCGAGTTTATCCTGCAGCTGCAAGGGCTACTGCGCCGCCGCCTTCGTCTTCCCCGGGCGTTTGCGAGGGTGCTGGAGATCGACCAACCACTGTGGCTGAGGCTTCACATGAAGGGGTGTTGCCATGGCGACATGTGGATGAACACAGGGTTCCCCGCCCCTCAAGTGATGCTCCTTCGTCGGGGCTGGAAAACCTTTGGACGCGCCCATTGCTTGATGGATGGGCACGTCCTCTGCTTCAAGCTAGCGACGAGCAATTTCTCTCCGTCAAGGTCTTCGGGCGCTCGGGACACATGCTAGGGTGTTGTGCGGAGAGCTCGACCAATGGCGAAAGCTCCTCTTTGGGTGAGAGTGATGAGGAGGACAGCGATAGCGACGATGAGGGTAGCGGGTGGGAGGATGACGGGTCTGACTAGGCATCGGGCGCACCATTCCTGGGCGACGCCGGCAGCACTATCATCTGCATCGCCAGCTCCTTGAACTTGTCGGGGTCATTGCCTTGGGCGGCTGGCGTTGGAGGGACGGGGAAGACAAAGAAGTCGGGTGGCGGGCCATCAAGTCGGAGTACGATGGCCTCGACGCCTTCGTCGCGTATTGCCGGGTCGCTACCTCGTCTTTCGGCTCTTCCTCCGGCACCGTCATCACCGACCTCCTTCCGGATGATCTCCGATATGTTCTCTTGGCGTCTTCTGCTGCTCGTACCTCGCCTAGGCACTCCTTTTGCCCTTCCGCAAACTTGTTCCATTTCCTGAGGAGAGGGACAAGAAAAGGATTACGGGCACCTTATATCTTTTTAGTTTGTAAGCCTACGGGCCTCAGTAGAATTTAGACCTTGTAATCCCCCCGCTCGTGCATACATTCCGTACAAATTGTACTTGTTAACAACGTATGAATGAAAAGAAGGGTATTTGTCGGGTTTCTTTTGTGCGTGGGCGGGGGCCACACCAAGGAACGAGTCCCAAACATTGTAACCCGGCAACAGTCCTTGCCGTCCTCCAGCTCTAAAGCTCGATTACACTGACGCCCATGGCGAAGGTAGGGGCAAAGCGGACTGGGCCCTTCGCCCGTTCCCTTCCCACCGCGTTACGACCAAGTCCCGGCCCAAAGTAAGGTTTTTTGGACATGGGAAATAGGGAGCATGATGGTATAAGAGTGAGCGAAGTCTTGTACGTCCAGGTTTCATATGGAAGCGGGGAGTGGGGAATGAAAAACTTATCTGGTGTTGCATCTCCCGGCAGTCTTGGCCTGCCGCAGTCGGACCTTTGGATCCGCAGCCCCCGGCAACTTTGGCTTGCCGGGGTCGAGGCGTCGGCCTGTTCTCTTTCCTCCAAACAGCTCAGCGGAAATTTCCATGCACCCTGCGAACCTAAAAAGGACGGGAAGGAACAGAGAGATGCACACTTGCCTTCTATGCTAGGGGTTAGTCGCTGCTAAGCACTATCAACCCTAACCGAGGAAGAGACTCAACCTAGCATGCACGCTAAAACTTAGGGCGCCAGCACTTCATTAATTTATGCTCAGGGTCTGCGCCTGGATTTGTACAAAGGGTTACATGCCTCACCGGCAAGGCTTGTACAAAAGGTGGTCTGCCGGGGGGCCCAGCAACCGCGCCTTATGGGTAAAACTTGCGAAGATGTTCGATGTTCCAGGAGTTTCTTACTGGAATAGCATCTTCGGTCTCTAGCCGGACTGCGCCGTGTCTGGTCACTTGTATTACCCGATAAGGGCCTTCCCACTTTGGCGTCAACTTGTTGGAATTCTCGGCCGATTGAACGCGCCGAAGAACAAGGTTGCCTTCCTCAAAGCTTCGGGCATGAACCTTGCGGCTATGGTAGTGGCGCAAGGCTTGCTGGTAGCGCGCTACTCTCACAGCCGCCCGAAGATGATCTTCCTCGAGGAGCGTTGTGTCATCTTGCCACAATTGCTCTTGCTCAAACTCATCATAAGCGAGCACTCGGGGTGACCCGTACATGAGTTCCATGGGGAGAACTGCTTCTGCCCCGTAAACGAGGGAGAAAGGTGTCTGGACGGTGACTCATTTTGGTGTCATTCTGATTGACCAAAGAACCGCCGGCAATTCATCAATCCGGCGCCGTCCGCACTTGTGTAGCCTGTCAAAAGTTCTTGTCCGGAGGCCTCGCAATAGTTCATCATTCGCCCTTGTCGGATTTCGGGTTCCGGCAAAATACCTTGAGGTTCAAACACTGGGGTGCGCACGAAGATATCTCCCTACCTAATCACACCCTCACTCTCGCCACGATCTCAAAGCCTAGCTCAACGAACCCGCGAAACAAGAGACACGAGATTTTATACTGGTTCGGGCCACCAATGTGGTGTAATACCCTACTACAGTGTGGTGTGGTGGATTGCCTCTTGGGCTAAGGATGAACAGTTACAAGGGAAGAACAGCCTCCTGAGGAGAGGTGTTCTTGTGCTTGGTGAGTGTGAGGATGGGATGGATCTAGTTCAAGATGATTTACCTCCTATGGTGGTGGCTAGTCCTATTTATAAGGAAGGCATCCAACAACGGCCAAATTCGAAGGGAGACAACCAGTACAAGTTATCCTGACTAAAGGTGGTCTTCGCCAGCCAAAGGCTCTGGTGGTGATGCTGCCTTGGGCTCCACGGTGACCTCCGTCTTGCCGTCCTGCTAGTCTTGGTCTCGTTGCACCGACATGGAAACCTTTGCCTGATGCCTTGGGACTCCTCGCCTGCGCTTGCCCCTTTAGCACCAAAGAGGAAACAAGGACACTGTGCACTCTGTCGCCCGCCTGGCGCCCGCCTGGCTCCAGTCGTCATGGCTTGCATCACAGGAACCTCGCGAGGTGTCCCTTGCCTTGATCTCTCCGCCCTTCGTGAGCCAGCCTGGTGGGGCTGCTCCCGAGGAGGTCTTGTGTCGTCCGCCTCGCGAGGCATCGCCCCTCGCGAGGGTCTTGAGTGTTTGCTGGTGAAGATGGGCCATACAGGGCCGCTGGTGGAGCCACGCCGTGGGCCGCAGGAAGGAAAGTCTGGGGACCCCCGTTCCGAGGACGCCGACAGTAGCCCCCGGGCCCAAGGCGCGCTCGGACTTGGCTTCGAGGCGAAGCCAAAGGGCAAGTGTGGAGTGCCGCGGGCCCCAATAGCCTGCGGCCTTGGTCGACGCATGGCGATTGATTGGACATGGGTGTCTCCGCTTCCCCATGCTGCCTCGGCAACTGCCCAACTTGACGAGTCCCTGCTGCATGAAGAGAAAGATCATCATTACCTGTGATAGTGGGGACCGCCGGTTGGCCTTCACCTGCTATAAATGAGGAGGGTGGGGCGGAGCCCCCGTCGCTCATCTCTTCCTGCTTGACTTGCTTTTTCTCCCTTGCTTCATTGCCAGTAGCGACACCCATGGCGCCAATTCGAAGAGTCTCGGCCACTGAGAAGGGAAAAATAACCCCGCGACGAACCCGGGCCACTTCCGCCGAAGAAGAGGTCAAGCCACCACCGCGACATGGTCGCGAGGCCGGAGGTGTCGAGCCCTTGGTACGAGCGGCCTCCTCCCGGGTACCTGCTGCCTCTGTACGCCCAAGCTGAGGGCTTCGGAGGAAGGGGCGGCGAGCGCCGCCGCCCGCGCCGGGTACTTGGTTGCCGTGCCGCGGTGGCTCACGCCATCGTCCCAGGAGTCCACGCCGCGGACTCCTCACGCGAGCTCGTGATGTGGGCGGCGATGCCGCCGCGCACCTGGATCCGCTTTCCGTAGTTCTTCTCCACCGTGATGGCGCCGAGGGGGCCCCTTGAGCTTTGGCTGCAGCACGCCTACTGCGGCGCCCCGACGACTGGAGCGGAGGTGGAAGCCCTTTCACCGGGCAAAATCTTCACGACCCGCGGCTGGGGCAAGGTTGCTCGGGTTTGTCGCACGGAAGGCGCCCTCGCCATCTACTTCGAGTACGACGTTTCCTCCACGATGCTCTTCAAGGTCTTCAACGCGGAAGGCCGCCGCTTGGACTGCTGCCCTAGAGGGGGTCGCTGGGACGGCGCAGCGACCAGCGTCGAGCTCGCCGCTGGCTTCTCCAGTGACTCCTCCAGCAGTAGTGGTGGCGGTTGGGAGTCCAGCGACTCTCTCGAGCCCTATGAGACCCCGGAGACGAGCGACGACAGCTACGTGCCCCCGAGCTCTCGCCGGGCCCGGAGCAAGGCCGCAGCGTCCAGCCGCCGCCGTCGCTGATCTAGATGGGGTTGGCGCCGGCCTCCTGTGGCCCACTGTTCATGATGGCATCGGCCGCGCTGGCGCGTGTAGATAGGACTCCTAGGAACTCCCCTCTTTTGTTCCATATGAGGAATCAAAACGGACCCCGTGGGGGCGTGTAAAGGATCTGTAATATCTTTTGTTCATATTATCCTTATTATGAAAATCTGCGAGTGCATGTCTTGTTCCGGCTCGGTCTCCCCTTTCCGACCCCATGGCAGCTTGGTGCTCTACGCCGACAGGTCCCGGTCCCCAGGCAGGCTGCGGCCGTCGCTGGTATGACAGGTCGCGATGCCGTGGTCAAGGCCAGGAGGTGAGCGGCCCGAGGTCCAGTAAGAGCTCCTAAGGCGCGATGCTCAAGAGGTCCCCTTTAGCGCTCAAGCAGCCACCGAGAGGCAGGAAACGGTGGCGACGTTGCCGCAACAAGGCTGCCACAGGTGAGGATCCTAGGACATAGTGCTGGGTCGATCCAGGCGCGAAACTTATCTTGGCATTCCTGAGCTGGCTCCTTGTGTCGTGCCAGGCTTGTGTGTCGGCTGCTGTAGAGTAGCTAGGTTACCCCCGTGCGAGCTCCCCTTCTTCTCCACGCTCTTCCATGTGCTCTGCGTCCTCAGGTCCCGGCCCTCGAGCGAGCTTAGCCGATGCTGGTATGCTAGGTCGCGATGCCGTGGTCAAGGCCAGGGGTGAGGGCTGGAGAGCCAGTAAGAGCTCCTGAGTCGCGATGCTCAGGAGCCCCCCTTTTAACGCGCAAGCGAATTGCATGGGAGAAGAAGGATGTAACGCCCACGATGCGGCTATATCTCCCACATGTCGAGGCACGACTTAGAGGCATAACCGCATTGTGGTTTTGTGGCAAGAAGGGTCATCTTCACACAATCCCATGTAATGAACAAGAAAGGGATAAAGAGTTGGCATACAATCGCCACTTCACACAATACATAAATATAATTCATACATCATCCAAAATCCACACATAGGCCGGCTATGGGCAAAAACCAAATGAAAAAAAGATAACCCCAAATGCTAGATCCCCGATCGTCCCAACTGGGCTCCACTACTGATCATCAGGAAAAGACACATAGTAATGACCCCGTTCCTCATCGAACTCCCACTTGAGATCGATCCCATCATCTGCACTGGCATCGTCGGCACCTGCAACTGTTTTGGTAGAATCTGTGAGTCACGAGGACTCAGCAATCTCACACCCGCGAGATCAAGACTATTTAAGCTTATAGGAAAAAGATGGTGTAATGAGGTAGAGCTGCAGCAGGCACTAAGCATATATGGTGGCTAACATACGCAAATGAGAGCGAGAAGAGAAGCAACGGAACGGTCGTCATCTAGAAATGACCAAGAAATGATCCTGAACTCCTACTTACATCATTCATAACTCAAACCGTGTTCACTTCCCGGACTCCGCCGAGAAGAGACCATCACGGCTACACACGCAGTTGATGTATTTTAATTGGGTCAAGTGACAAGTTCTCTACAACCGGACATTAACAAATTCCCATCTGCCTCATAACCGCGGGCACGGCTTTCGAAAGATAATACCCTGCAGGGGTGTCCCAACTTAGCCCATCATAAGCTCTCACGGTCAACGAAGGATAAACCTTCTCCCGGAAAGACCCGATCAGTCTCGGAATCCCGGTTTACAAGACATTTCGACAATGGTAAAACAAGACCAGCAAAGCCGCCCGAATGTGCCAACAAATCCCGATAGGAGCTGCACATATCTCGTTCTCAGGGCACACCGGATGAACACTACGTACAGCTAAAGCCAATCCTCGAGTTTCCCCAAGGTGGCGCTGCAAGTGGCTCTAGTTTGGACCAGCACTCAGAGGAACACTAGCCCGGGGGTTTAAATAAAGATGACCCTCGGGCTCGCGAAAACCCGGGGGAAAAGGCTTAGGTTGCAAATGGTAAAACCAAGGTTGGACCTTGCTGGAGGAGTTTTATTCAAGGCGAACTGTCAAGGGGGTCCCATAAATCACCCGACCGCGTAACGAACGCAAACTCAAGGAACATAATACCGGTATGACAGAAACTAGGGCGGCAAGAGTGGAACAAAACACCAGGCATAAGGCCGAGCCTTCCACCCTTTAACAAATATATAGATGCATTAATTAAATAAGACATATTGTGATATCCCAACAATATCCATGTTCCAACATGGAACCAACTTAAACTTCACCTGCAACTAGCAACGCTATAGGAAGGGCTGAGCAAAAGCGGTAACTTAGCCAAACAACGGTTTGCTAGGAAAGGATGGTTAGAGGCTGACATGGCAATATGGGAGGCATGATATAGCAAGTGGTAGGTAGCGCAGCATGGCAATAGAGCGAACAACTAGCAAAGCAAAGATAGAAGTGATTTCGAGGGGTGGTTATCTTGCCTGCAAGGTTCTCAGAGTTGTCGAAAGCTTGATCCTCGTAAGCGTACTCAACAGGTTCCTCGTTCACGAACTCATCTCCCGTCTCTACCCAAGACAAGAACACAAGCAATGGAACCACAATCAATCACGGGAAATGCACAAGCAACATGATGCAAAACATGTATGATATGCGAGATATGATATGCGATGCATATGCGTGCTCCGGAAGGAAAATGATGAACAAGGGAGTAACTTGGCAAACCAAGCATGCCACTGGAAAGATGAGATGATTTCAGTCGAAATCGATATAAAGATCACCGGAAACGGATGCACGGTTTGCAAATGGCAAGCAAAACAAGAATGACACGAATCTGCGATTAACAGCATGATAGCACTTAGAATGCAACAAGTAACAATGCTACAGCACTCCAACATAGCAACAAAGCATATGGCAGTAATCTACAGGAGATGCTTGACAAAAGATGAACAATAAGCTACGGCTAGATCACAACATAACAGGCTTAAACAAGCATGGCAAAAGTGCAAAAGATAACAGGTTCACAGACCTAGTGAAATTACTGGACATGGCAGAAAACAGCATCAGGTAGCAATGTTCAGAGAACGAAAACAACATGCTACAGGAACTTACCATGGCAAAACAAGGCATGGTGCTATTCTACTAAATGTTTATGACAAAAGTCCCTTACTGACCATAAGCCAAAAAGGAAGATAAGATATGATGGCAACCATGTAAACATAGCAAGTTTCGTTATCAGGTTTCAGACTTTGCAGAAAACAGAGCATGGCATTAACACCCCTTCGGCAGAAACAATAATATGAAGGCACCTTGGTGATCTTGATGCACTCACCACAAAACAATGCATGACCAAACAAGCATACCTACATCAAGATGGCATGTTTATGAAGCTATCCATGGCAATAAAAAAAGCATACTATGTATGGATCAACTACAACAAGCTTGGCAAAAATGAATATCATGTTAAGAATTTGCCAGAAATATTTTATAGCAAAAGTAGAGCAAGATTGAGTCATGCTATGGCACTCCATAATTGAAAACAAGGGCAGGAATGGATCAATTACAACAATATCTACAAAACATCCTTACTGAACATCTGCAAAATATGCATGGATCTCTCTGTAGCATCAAGTTTACATGGCAACAAAATAACAGCAGACAGACTTGAAATCACTAAGTCCCTGAAATCAGAAACATTACGGGGCCTAGTTTGCATGCTTGTGCTAGTCACCACAGAGATAACAAAAATACATGGCATAAACAACTGTAAAGATGGCATGGCATACAACAAAACACATGTAGAGCTCATGCCCATAAGATGCACAGATTAAATGATACAAAAATAACAAATCTCCAAGTTCTGCTAAGTACCAGCAGATAACAGCAAGTAGCACTCTTGCATCAGAGATTTGGGAATTAAGATGGCCTCTAATGAACATGGTGAAATTGAACAAAATGAAGAACATCACGAGACAAACAATTCGATATATTATACGCGCGAAACGGAGCCATATGCACAGAGTTATGACGCTGTGAACATGTGCACATGCTGGAAAAATAAATGACTTGGAAATATATCGGGGTCTCGGGGTAAACCTAGTTTGACCAGATCAGGATCGCTCGAGGGAGCTCGGGGCTCGCCGTGGCCGGAGCTGGAGCTGCTGCCCGCGGTAGCCGGCGTGTCGACGGGAGGAGGAAGGAGGAGGAGCGGCCGGAGGGAGGAGAAGGACGGCGCGGGACGCGGCGTCGGCCTCGGGCGTGGCGCCGGCGCACGGCGAG
>NC_057799.1:241430318-241448437 GCF_018294505.1 Triticum aestivum
ACGGGCCGCGGCGGCGCGGGGCACGGGCGGCGGCGGGCCGCCACGTGTCGAGCTCGGAGTGGCTGCGGGACTTCGTCCGGCGGGGTACGGACGTGTCCGGCGGCGGCGGGGGAAAAATGCTATGGTTTGATCTGCGAACATTTTCGGGAGGGGATGCATATATATAGCTAGAGGGAGTTAGGAGAGTCCAAAT
This sequence comes from Triticum aestivum, assembly GCF_018294505.1. Taxonomy (NCBI): domain Eukaryota; kingdom Viridiplantae; phylum Streptophyta; class Magnoliopsida; order Poales; family Poaceae; genus Triticum; species Triticum aestivum. The sequence goes on from NC_057799.1 coordinate 241,430,512, forward strand.
GAGGTGCGGTTTTCGCCCACACGATCGTGATCGAACGACCTACAGCATGGAAGAGAGTTTGGTGGGTTTTGGGCTGGTTTTAAGCGGGGGTTTTCTGCAACACACAATGGACTTTGCGGATGCCCGGTTAACCGTTGGAGTACCAAACGACCTCCGAATGGAACGAAACTTGACCGGTGGTCTCCCGGTGGTATACTAGGGCCACTTGACAAGCCTCGGTCCATTCCGAGAATGTTTGACACCCGCTCACGAAAAGAAAACAAGAGGGGTGCGCTGGAGGAGATGGGAGCGCCGGATTGCAAAACGGACAACGGGGAAAATGCTCGGATGCATGAGACGAACACGTATGCAAATGCAATGCACATGATGACATGATATGATATGCATGACATGAACAAAATGCAAAACGAAAGACAAAACCCGACCACAGAGGGAATATCATAGCACATAGCCGAAAATGGCAAGAGTTGGAGTTACTAATATGGAAAGTTACATCCGGGGTGTTACAACACTACACCACTATGAGAGGATCTCGTCCCGAGATCTAGGACTGAAAGAACTCCGGATATTCGGAACGGAGATGGTCCTCGCGTTCCCAGGTGGCTTCCTAGTCGGAATGGTGCGACCACTTCACTTTCAGGAATTTGATTGACTTATTGCGAGTCTTGCGCTCAGTTTCTTCAAGAATAGCAACGGGATGCTCATGATAAGACAGATCTTCTTGGACGTCAATCTCTTCGAAGTTGATGGTGCGCTCAGGCGTCTTGAAGCACTTGTGGAGCTGTGACACGTGGAACACATCGTGCACGTTCGCGAAGTTGGAAGGAAGCTCAAGTTGATTGGCAAGGTCGCCTCTTTTGCCAATGATCTTGAAAGGACCCACGTATCTAGGGGCAAGCTTCCCTTTGATACCGAAGCGACGAGTGCCTTTCATTGGAGAGACGACGAGGTAGACATGGTCTCCGATCTCGAAAGCCAAATCATGGTGCTTACTATCATAGTAACTCTTCTGGCGCGATTGCGCGGCTTTGAGATTATCACGGATGACTTTACACATTTCTTCAGCTTCTGTGATTAAGTCATTGCCAAGAAGTTGGCGTTCACCAGTCTCTGACCAATTGAGAGGAGTACGGCACTTTCTGCCATAGAGAATCTCGAGTGGGGCCTTGCCCGAACTCGCTGGGAAGCTGTTGTTGTAGGAGAATTCGGCATATGGAAGGCAATCTTCCCATTTCATGCCAAAGGAAATGACACAAGCCCTGAGCATATCTTCAAGAATTTGATTGACTTGCTCGACTTGGCCACTAGTTTGAGGATGGAAAGCTGTGCTGAAGCGAATGTTAGTGCCCATGGCCTTCTGGAAGGAGTCCCATAACTTAGAGGTGAAGATGCTTCCACGATCTGAAGAAATCAATTGTGGAATGCCATGCAAGGAGACAATTCTGGAGGTGTATAGCTCTGCCAACTGAGCTGCTGTGATGGATTCTTTGATTGGAAGGAAATGAGCCACTTTAGAAAGCTTGTCGATGACAATGAAGATAGCGTCATTTCCACGCTTGGACTTTGGAAAACCAGTCACGAAGTCCATTTCGATATGATCAAACTTCCATTCAGGGATAGCAAGAGGTTGGAGGAGACCAGATGGTCGTTGGTGTTCTGCTTTCACTCTTCGACAGACATCACGTTCATTCACGAATTGAGCGATTTCTCGCTTCATTTGAGTCCACCAATACGACTGCTTGAGGTCATGATACATCTTCGTACTTCCAGGATGAATGGAAAGAAGAGAATTGTGCGCCTCGTTCATAATGACTTTCCTTAGATCACCTTTAGGAACCACAATCCGGTCCTCGAAGAATAAAGTGTCTCTGTCATCAATGTGATAGCACTTGTATTTGGAAAGACCCTTGTCGATACCATGTTTCACCTTCTTAACCATGGCATCAAGAAGTTGTGCCTCACGAATTTGATCTTCCAAAGTAGGAGAGACTATGAGGTTGGCAAGAAAGCCTTGAGGAACAACTTGGAGGTTCAGCTTGCGGAAAGCTTCACAAAGATCCGGTTGGAAAGGCTTGAGAATTAAGCTGTTGCAATAAGCCTTCCTGCTTAAAGCATCTGCAATGACATTGGCTTTGCCTGGAGTATATTCCATACTCGGATTGTACTCTTGAATCATTTCGACCCATCGAGTCTGCCTGAGGTTGAGGTTGCGCTGAGTGAAGATGTACTTGAGACTCTTGTGATCGGTGAATATGTCCACTTGTCTTCCCAACAAGAGATGTCTCCACGTTATCAATGCATGGACAACTGTCACCAACTCAAGATCGTGAGTGGGGTAGTTCTTCTCATTTGGCTTCAACCGACGAGAGGTATAGGCCACAACTTTCTTCTCTTGCATTAACACAGCACCGAGACCTTGAAGAGAAGCATCACAGAAAACTTCAAATGGCTTGGATTCATCAGGAGGAGTCAAGACAGGAGCTGTGACTAGTTTCTCTTTGAGAGTGTTGAAAGCAACGTCACACTCAGGAGACCAGACATACTTCACATGCTTCTGGAGGAGGTTGGAAAGAGGCTTTGCAATCTTGGAGAAATTCTCAACGAATCATCGGCAATAGCTTGCAAGACCAAGAAAACTGCGGAGCTGCTTGACATTCTGAGGAGGTTCCCAATTCACAATTGCGGACACCTTCTTGGGATTAACAGCGATGCCCTTGGCAGAGATGATGTGACCAAGGTAAAGAACTTCATCGAGCCAAAACTCACATTTTGAGAACTCCGCATAGAATTGATACTCTCTGAGCTTGTCGAGCACCAATCGCAAATGTTTGTCATGATCCTTCTTATTCTTGGAGAAGACAAATATATCATTGAGATACACCAGGACGAATTCATTGGTATAGGGGTTGAAGATGAAATTCATCATCCGAGAGAAAGTTGGAGGAGCATTGAGAAGGCCGAAAGACACGACAGTATATTCATAAGAACCAAAGCTTGTTATGAATGCTGTCTTGGGAATATCTTCTTCACGAATGCGAATCTGATGATAACCCATACGCAGGTCAAGCTTGGAGAATACTTTAGCACCTTTGAGTTGCTCGAATAGCTCATTGATGTTGGGAAGTGGATACTTGTTCTTGATTGTCTTCTTGTTCAATGGACGGTAGTCGACACAAAGTCGGTCCGGGCCATCCTTCTTCTTTACAAAAAGAACACCACAACCCCATGGAGATGAACTCGGTCTGATCAAACCCAGACGCTCTTGTTCATCGAGCTGTATCTTCATTTCCTTCAGCTCCTTGGGTCCAAGCTTGTATGGACACTTGCAAACGGGTTCCGTGCCAGGCTCTAGATCGATAACGAACTCAACTGGCCGGTGAGGAGGCATACCCGGAAGCTCTTCTGGAAAGACATCTTGATACTCACAAACGACTGGAATTTGAGAGATGGCATCCAATTCGCCCTTCTCATTGAGAGAAAATAACCGAATGGTTTCATCACGAGCGGCATAAATGATCACATCCTCAGAAGAGTGTGTCAATTGAATTTCCCTGGCAGCACAATCAAGTTGAGCCTTGTGCTTAGAAAGCCAGTCCATCCCGAGAATTAGATTAATATCCGAGTCACCAAGAACAAGTGGTTTAGACAGAAATTTATAGTTCCCCATCTTGATGGAAACATCCGGGACACAATTATTAGATGTCATTTGCTTGCCCGGAGACACAACCTTCAACGGGATAGGAATATTTTCCGTCACAAACTCATGCTTTTGCAGGAATATCATTAACAGAGAGATTACCCATTATCACATCAGTAGATTCCTCCACTTGAGCTGCATTCATCATGTTCACCTTTGCAGACTTTGGATTATGCTTGACCACTGCATTGCTGGAAGATCTGACAGGAGGAGGAGGCGGAAGACGCCTTTGGTTGAAGCACTTGTTAGCATAGTGACCTTTCTGCTGACACTTGTTGCAAGTCTACCTCTGAGAGTGGACGATGATAAGGAGCATCAGACTTTCGAGCTTGATTCTGAGACTTGTTCTGATAGCCCGAGTTGGAAGAGTTGGAAGAACCATGGCCACCTTTGTTCTTCTGCTGGTAAGGCTGACGAAACAGAGGAGGAGGAGGCAACCAGAACTTCTGTTGCTTAGCAGCCACAAGTGATGAAGAAGAAGACTGAACTGCGTCCCTAACCCTCTTCTTAGAAGCCTCACACTTGAGCTGAGCAGCCTCTTGCTTCAGTGCCATATTATAGAATTGATCAAACTGAGTAGGCTCAACAAGAACGAGAGCTAACTGCAAATCCTCCCTAAGGCCACCTCTGAAGTGATAGATCATGCTCTTTTCATCAGGAACGTCTTGTTTAGCGAAGCAAGCAAGTTTCTGAAACTGGATGTTGAATTTATACACAGACATGTTGCCTTGCTTGAGATTGCGGAACTCCTCACGCTTGCTCTCAACAACACTTTGTGGAATGTGGTGCGCTTTGAAATCCCGACAGAAGTCAGTCCAAGTGATCACACGACCTCCTCTAGAATCTTTGTATTGCTGAAACCAATCAGCAGCTTGGTCCTTGAGCTGAAAAGAAGCGAACTTGACATAGTCCTCAGGCCTGACATTTCTACATTCAAAATGCTTGTTGATGTCCACGAGCCAATCATCAGCATCCGTGGCCTCGGCACAGTAGCTGAAAGACTTGGGCTGATTTGCGAGAAACTGGTTGAGTGTAGCGAAGTGAGGCTGATTGTTGCCTTGACCTTGATTGCCTTGATTGCCTTGCCCTTGGGTGCGTTCTTGCAAGAGTTGCAGAATCATCTGAGCATTGGCGTTGGTGGCTGCCATGATAGCTTGCCATGCCTCCGGAGGCGGAGGTGGTGGCGGAGGATTCTGACGCGTTGGCGGAGCCATCCTGAAGAGGGTGACATCCGTTAGCATCTTGATAGACAAATAGATAAGTAGAATCAACGGATAGAAATTGCAACATATAGTCTTCACAAAACATTCGAACGAAGATGAACGAATGAATTCCATAGTAATTCATCACACTTCCATAAGTTGAGAAGCCACTTGAAAAAGATATGGAATCAACATTTGACTTCGAAGCAACTCGAATACCACAATACAAAACAAAACAAAGTATTGGCTTGCAGAATAAGCCAGAATAAACATATGATAGATATTTCGTCCGAAGTTTTCATGGTAGGGCCCACACGGGCTCGATCGTATAGCACCATCATGTACAAGGCTGTGCACATGACATACGAAGCGTCCCCGAGTCGGCATAGCCAAGGACTCTTTAAGACACTACGAGACCACTGTAAAACCAACCGTGTACAGGCGGACCACTAGACGTAGAACCCCAATCTCATATCATGCGTCTGTCGAAAAGAAATCCTAAGAGCTACTTGAATTCCCACTTATAAACTCCCAAAACTTTCTGGTTATGCAATCTGGTGTTGGGGATACAGGGGACACAAAATATATCACCCAAACTAGCAATCCCTAGATCCAGCTGTATCCATCCGTCAACACATAACCAAGAAACCTTCGGAAATCGTGTACCTCAACCTTCGAAAAACATCCGTTATACGAGTTATGGCAATACTCCCAAACTCCCGCCCTAGTACTGGGTGGCGTCGAGGTGATCTCACCAACAACTTCATAAAAGAGATTTCGATGTCGGCGAAACTCAGGTATTCCAGAACTGCAACGATAAAATTGTGATGACAACACCTCGGAGCTCAACTCCCCGGGACACTGCCACAACCCCTAAATGTCAAGAGGCACCAAGAACAATGTTCTCGTCACAAAACCATCGGAACGATTCCAAGATACCCGCGTGATCCTAAATTTTTTTTTGTGAAATTTGAGGAGAGAAGAGTCAAAACTTCTACGTCAGGAGACCTCACCAGAGCGACGAAGGGACTGAGGAGTAAAAAGAATCCTACTCTCCGATATATATAATCCTAAGACTCAAAACATTTTTGTTCTAGAATCAACAACGCCAGCGATTCGATCAAGCAGGGGGCTCCTAAGTCGGGGATGGCTCTGATTACCAACTTGTAACACCCACGATGCGTCTATATCTCCCACGTATCGAGGCACGACTTAGAGGCATAACCGCATTGTGGTTTTGTCGCAAGAAGGGTCATCTTCACACAATCCCATGTAATGAACAAGAAAGGGATAAAGAGTTGGCATACAATCGCCACTTCACACAATACATAAATATAATTCATACATCATCCAAAATCCACACATAGGCCGGCTACGCGCAAAAACCAAATGAAAAAAAGGTAACCCAAATGCTAGATCCCCGATCGTCCCAACTGGGCTCCACTACTGATCATCAGGAAAAGACACATAGTAACAACCCCGTTCCTCATCGAACTCCCACTTGAGATCGATCCCATCATCTGCACTGGCATCTTCGGCACCTGCAACTGTTTTGGTAGAATCTGTGAGTCACGAGGACTCAGCAATCTCACACCCGCGAGATCAAGACTATTTAAGCTTATAGGAAAAAGATGGTGTAATGAGGTAGAGCTGCAGCAGACACTAAGCATATATGGTGGCTAACATACGCAAATGAGAGCGAGAAGAGAAGCAACAGAACGGTCGTCATCTAGAAATGACCAAGAAGTGATCCTGAACTCCTACTTACGTCATTCATAACTCAAACCGTGTTCACTTCCCGGACTCCGCCGAGAAGAGACCATCACGGCTACACATGCAGTTGATGTATTTTAATTGGGTCCAGTGACAAGTTCTCTACAACCGGACATTAACAAATTCCCATCTGCATCATAACCGCGGGCACGGCTTTCGAAAGATAATACCCTGCAGGGGTGTCCCAACTTAGCCCATCATAAGCTCTCACGGTCAACGAAGGATAAACCTTCTCCCGGAAAGACCCGATCAGTATCGGAATCCCGGTTTACAACACATTTCGACAATGGTAAAACAAGACCAGCAAATCCGCCCGAATGTGCCGACAAATCCCGATAGGAGCTGCACATATCTCGTTCTCAGGGCACACCGGATGAACACTACGTACAGCTAAAACCAATCCTCGAGTTTCCCCAAGGTGGCGCTGCAAGTGGCTCTAGTTTGGACCAGCACTCAGAGGAACACTGGCCCGGGGGTTTAAATAAAGATGACACTCGGGCTCGCGAAAACCCGGGAGAAAAGGCTTATGTCGCAAATGGTAAAACCAAGGTTGGGCCTTGCTGGAGGAGTTTTATTCAAGGCGAACTATCAAGGGGGTCCTGTTGAGGATATAGACCTTAGATTCACCCGCCAGGAGGGGCCGGGTTACTCTTCGGATGGTCATTGCTAGAAGCCCGGAGCCAAGTCTCAAGATGATGGGCCAGAGATGGGCTGAGACCCGGATATGGCTTAGGGCCTGTAGTTACAATCATTATTATGGTAGACTTGTAGTATAAGGCAAGTATGGTTTAGAGTCCGAGCCGGACGTTCTTATGAGCCGGCCGGGACTCTAAGAGCTGCTGGGCGTCAGCCTCCCTATATAAAGGGACGACCCGGCAGCGGTTCGAGGGCGACAACAACCTCATCGAGAGCCGGGCATAGCTGTTTAGCTCCCTGGCGATCGTAACCCTAATCAATATCACCTCAAACTGGACGTAGGCTTTTACCTTCACCGTAAGGGGCCGAACCAGTATAAACCCTCGTGTTCCTTGTCCCGCATAACCCCTTCAAGCTTCCTAGTTGCGATGGCTCCACAACTAAGTCCTAGCTTAAGGACATCTGCCGTGACAAGTCCACGACAGTTGGCGCCCACCGTGGGGCCAGCGCACGGTGGATTTGAGTTCTTGAAGGGCAGCTTCGAAGGGCTCAAGGGATACGCTATGGGCCGGATGACCAAGAGTCGTCGCGGCAAGCTCTACATCGACGACGCGAACTGGGGCCCCGACGCCGGCTCAATTGAGTACGGGTACCGGGTCCCCTTTGGCGGAATTCATGTCTTCATTGGTAAGATTGGTGAGCCGGGCCCCGAACCGGATCTCCGCGCCGATCTCATCGAAACGGCTCAGCGCGCATGACCCGTCCGAGCCCGGCCTGCCTTAAGGCGTGCTTTTGTGGGATGCGTCCATGGAGGGCCCTCTGATCCATCTGGGGACGGTGATGAGGCGGCCGCCGACTCTGACGGCGAGTCGGACACTGATGAGTCAAACTCGTTGTACCAACCTCAAGATGGCGGGCTCATGGGTTGTTCTGACGGTGATAGTATTCCGGACCTTTTTGAGCCACCAAGTTAGGTTGGAGTTTTTATGGCTGGTGCGCAGCCTGTTCAGAACCCCGCTACTGGAGCGGGAAACCCGGTGCCTTCTCCGACTCAGGTGCTAATGGATCTCACGGACAAGATGACGGCCCTGTTAACCGCCACGGTTGACCCGGCGGATCAAGCTCAGCATGATGCGGAGGTGGCACAGCTAAAATTGGATCCGATAAAAGCTAAAGAGGATCTAGCAGCGGAAGGGATCAGGCTGGCTGCGGAGCGGGCAGCTCTCGATGCCCGGACTCAGCTGATTCAGGCACAGTCCTTCCAACTCACGATGGATCAGAACGCGGCCAACGAGGTCATGAGAAGGAGGCATCAGAAGGCCCAGTCTCGACTCCCGCCGGTTTACGATCCACGCAATCTCTTCAACACGCCGGGGGCAGGGTCTAGTAACCCGCCAGGGGTCATTGCGCCCGGGTCTGGACCCCTTATTCAGCCACGAGTGATGGGGCCTCCCCAGGTGCCCCCTGCCCCGCCTCAGTATGTGCCAATACCCCCGGGTCATTATGATAACCCGCTGGAGAACACGGTAGCTGCGGCAGCGCGACTGGCGGCTCTCCCTGTTGAGGGCGACTCTCCGGCGGCCATCGAAACCCGCCGGGTCAGGGAACTCCTGCAGACGGCATTAGCGCAGCAAGAGGCGTACTCCTATAGCCGCGACAGGATCCACTCGACCCCTCGTCCAGGCCAGAGCCCGAGTTACAGCCGGCACATGGTCTCAGCAACCGGTTCAAGTAATGTACGACGCCATGACCCGCCTCCTGGCCATGGCCCGGTTCATAATGGAGCCTTCCACGCAACAGACCAAGCGCGGCAAGAGGCGGAGCAGGCGCCTCAATTGACGGCTTATCAGACCCCCCCGGCTTATCCGACGACGTCCGTTGATGTGGGAATTTCTACTAGGACCGGGGGTGTCCCTTGTTTGGTACCAGCCATCCGTAATGAACGTCTACCTAAGGACTTCAAGGGCCCTAGGAAGGTGCCTAACTATATAGCGGACTTACAGCCTGCAGCCTGGATTGAGAGTTATGAGATGGCTATGGAATTGCTGGAGGTCAGTGAGGCGGCCATGGCCAAATATTTCACCATGATGTTAGATGGAACTGCCCGCACGTGGTTGAAAGGGTTACCGCCGAACTCCATTGGGTCTTGGGCTGAGCTGAAAGCCCGGTTCATTCTAAACTTCAAAGATACCTGCAGGCAATCTATGTCAATTGTGGATTTGACTAACTGTAAGCAGCAGGAGGGTGAGTCCACGACCCATTGGGTTCGCCGGGTCAAGGAGATCATACATTCATCAGATAAGATGGATGCCGGCTCTGCAGTCTTAATGTTGGAACAGAACTGTGGCTTTGTGCCCCTTAAGATGAAGCTCGGGCGGCTCAAGCGCGACTGCACAGATATGGGTACCTTAATGGCGGCTCTTGTCAAGTACGCCGATTCCGATGGTACCAAGGATCCCCCTTCAGACGATGAAAGGGCAGGGAAGGGAAAGAAGAATGGCAACGGCAAGGGTCCTCAGTTTAACCCGGGGAACCAAGGAGGAGGCAAGCGTAAGGCCGATGGCAGCCTAGAGTTTGTAGCCAACGCCAACTCCCAAGGTAATAACCAGCGATGCAAGGGGAGGCCCCCTCCCCGAGGCGGCGGGTCAGGTCCAACGCTGGAGCAGCTGTTAAATGAACCTTGTCCAAGGCATGGCTCTGGAGAGAAGCCAGCGACTCACCTGTGGAAGGATTGCGCGATCATGAAGGCCTTTAAGACTTACAATGGCCCGGGCGGCGGCTCAGGCGCCGGCGGTTTTCATGGCCCAGGCGGCGACTCAAATTCCGGTCCTCAGAACGGTCAAGGGGGCTTTAATCAACAGTCCGGTCGGGGCCATCAACAGCAGCAGGGGGGTTATCAGACCAACCCAAAGCAGCTTAGCGGTGGACAGTATCACGTGTTCACCACTAGTTTGTGCAAACGAGACGAGAAGCTTCACAAAAGGGCTGTTCATGCTGTTGAGCCGGCGGTTCCACGTTATTTGCGGTGGTCTGAGCAGCCTATAGTGTGGAGTAGGGAGGATCACCCTCCCCGGGTTGATAACCCGGGCCACTTGGCCTTAGTGGTGGCCCCTCAGGTGGGAGGCTATAAGTTCACAAAGGTACTCATGGATGGAGGCAGCAGTATCAATATCCTCTACTATGAGACTTTCCGTCGTATGGGGCTAGTCGATAAGAACCTCAGCCAGTCAAACACTATCTTCCATGGTGTGGTACCCGGTAAGTCAGCTTATCCAGTCGGCAAGATCGAATTGGAAGTGGCTTTTGGTGATGAGAACAACTACAGGGTGGAGAAGCTGACCTTTGAGGTGGTCAAGATAAGAAGTCCATACCATGCTATATTTGGATGGCCGGCTTATGCTAAGTTCATGGCACGACCGTGCTACGTGTACTTACAGCTCAAAATGCCGGGTCACAACGGGACTATTACGGTTCACGGCAGCCGAAAGGTGGCTCTGGAGTGCGAGGAAGGCGACGCGGCTTATGCAGAGACTGTTTGTGCTACAGAGGAGTTGAAGTTTTACAAAGACAATGTTGATCCAACAGATATGACCTCTCTGAAAAAGCCAACCACGGAGAATGAACCAGCAATGAAATTTAAATCAGCTGATGAGACTAAACTTGTTGATTTTGTTCCAGGTGACTCGGCTCAGCAGTTTAGCATCAGTGCAAATCTGGACCCGAAATAGGAAAGCGCGCTCATCGAGTTCATCCGTGAGAATAGGGACATCTTTGCGTGGAAACCTTCTGACATGCCAGGTGTACCTAGAGAACTCGCTGAGCACACTCTCAATGTTGATCCAAAATTTAAGCCGGTCAAACAATTTCTTGGACGGTTTAACGAAGAAAGGCGGAAAGCTATTGGTGAAGAGGTGGCCCGGCTCTTGGCGGCCGGGTTCATTTTTGAGGTTTTTCACCCGGAGTGGTTGGCCAACCCGGTGCTCGTACTCAAGAAGAACGACACCTGGAGGATGTGTGTGGACTACACGGACTTGAACAAGGCGTGTCCGGCTGATCCTTTTTCCCTCCCCCGTATTGATCAAATCATTGATGCTACGGCAGGTTGTGCACGCTTAAGTTTCTTGGATGCCTATTCCGGGTATCATCAGATTAAGATGGCAGTCAAGGACCAGGAGAAGACGGCGTTCATCACTCCCTTCGGAGCCTTCTGCTATGTGTCTATGCCCTTTGGACTCAAGTGTGCACAGGCGACTTACCAGCGATGTGTACAGAATTGTCTTCATAAACAGATCGGGCGCAATGTTCACGCTTACATGGACGATATCGTGGTTAAATCCATCAAGGAGGAAACCCTAATAGATGACTTAAGGGAAACCTTCGATAATCTCCGGGTTTACAAGATGATGCTTAACCCGGCCAAGTGTGTTTTTGGTGTCCCTGCAGGCAAACTTTTGGGCTTCTTGGTTTCTGACAGAGGCATAGAGGCTAACCCGGAGAAGATCAAGGCCATCACCTCCTTGGCTAAGCCGGCGTGTATAAATGACATTCAACGTTTGGCGGGTCGCATCGCTGCTTTAAGCCGGTTTATAAGCCGTTTGGGTGAGAAGGCTATGCCTTTATATCAGTTGATGAAGAAAACTGATACCTTTGTCTGGAATGATGCAGCTAATACCGCTTTTGAGAATTTGAAAAAGAAACTGGCAGAGCCCCCCGTCCTTGCTGCTCCGGTTGATAAGGAGCCCTTGCTACTATATGTAGCGGCAAACGCACGAGCCGTCAGCGTGGCTATTGTGGTGGAGCGCAAGGAGGCGGGTAAGGAGCATCCGGTTCAGCGGCCGGTTTATTATGTCAGCGAGGTGCTCATTGAGTCCAAGCAGCGGTACCCGCATTGGCAGAAGCTCGTATACGGTGTGTTCATGGCAAGCGGGAAGCTTAAACATTATTTCCAGGGTCATCCCATCACTGTGGTCAGTTCTGCCCCTCTTGGTGATATTATCCAGAACAGAGAGGCTACAGGGAGAATTGCTAAGTGGGCTATAGAACTCGGACCTCATGGCCTCAAATATGTGCCACGCACTGCTGTTAAATCTCAGGCTTTGGTGGATTTCATCAATGATTGGACGGACTCTCAAGTGCCTGAGCAAAAGCCGGATAACACTTATTGGACTATCCACTTCGATGGGTCCAGACAGTTGGAGGGTTCGGGGGCTGGTGTTGTATTGGCTTCCCCTAAAGGTGACAAGTTCCATTATGTGCTACGGTTGATGTTTCCTTGCACTAACAATGCGGCCGAATACGAGGCTTTGCTCCACGGTCTTCGGGTGGCTAAGGAGATGAGCTTAAGCCGGGTAAGGTGCTTTGGTGACTCAGACTTGGTGGCTCAACAAGTATCGGGCACCTGGGATTCTAAGGACCCTCTCATGGCAGCTTATCGCCGCGAGGTTGATGCCATTGCTGGGCATTTCCAGGGATACCAAGTGGAGCACATTGATCGCAGGAAGAACGAGGCGGCTGATGCTTTAAGCCGGCTAGGTTCTCAACGAAAGCCGGTGCCGCCTAACACTTTCCTGGATGTCCTGTATAATCCCTCGGTTAAGCTACCTACAGAAGAGGACTTGGCTATCCCTGACCCGGAGGCACGACTGGTGGCGGCTCTTCATGTCACACCAGACTGGACAATACCATATCTGGCTTATATAACCCGGGGAGAGTTGCCTGAGGATGAAACTTTGGCCAGGCAAATCACCCGGTGGGCTAAGTCAATGATCGTCATCGATGGCGAGTTACATCATCGCAGTGTTTCGGGGGCATTTCAACGTTGTATCTCCCCTGAGGAAGGCCAAGAGATCTTGCGGGAGATCCATGAAGGGGATTGTGGTCATCATGCCGGCTCAAAATCCCTTGTAGCCAAGGCTTTCCATCATGGTTTTTATTGGCTCACGGCTCACGCTGATGCAGAGGACTTGGTCAGTAAATGTGATGGTTGCCAAAGGTTTTCACGACGGGCTCATGTGTCGGCTCAGGAGTTGAGGATGATCCCAATCACTTGGCCCTTTGCGGTCTGGGGGCTTGATATGGTTGGGCCTTTTAAACGGTCCAAGGATAAGAAGACCCACCTCTTGGTGGCCGTTGACAAATTCACGAAGTGGGTGGAGGCTGAGCCAGTTAGCAAGTGCGATGCAGCCACGGCGGTTCAATTTATGAAAAAGGTGATTTTCCGCTTCGGCTTTCCGCACAGCATCATAACTGACAATTGCACCAATTCATCCAAGGGCGCTATGGAAGAATTTTGTCAACGAGAGCATATCCGACTTGATGTTTCCTCAGTGGCTCATCCCCAATCCAATGGTCAAGCTGAGAGAGCTAACCAGGAGATTCTGAAGGGCATCAAGCCCCGGCTTTCGGTCCCTTTGCAATGGATGCCGGGTTGTTGGGTGGAGGAGTTGCCCTCCGTCTTATGGAGCATCAACACTACTCCTAACAGGTCTATAGGCTTCATGCCTTTCTTCATGGTTTATGGAGCAGAAGCAGTCCTCCCCAGCGACATCCGTCACGATTCACCTCGTGTGGCGGCTTATGTTGAGACGGATAATGAACAGGCGCGCCAAGATGCTCTGGACTTGTTAGATGAACAGCGTGATGTGGCGGCAGCCCGTTCAGCGATTTACCAATAAGACCTGCGCCGTTATCTTAGCTGCCGGGTCAAATCCCGGGTCTTCCAGGAAGGCGACCTTGTGCTCCGGCTCATCCAGGATCAAACAGATGCACACAAGTTATCCCCACCTTGGGAAGGGCCCTTTGTGGTCAGTAAGAACTTGCACAATGGGTCATATTACCTCATTGATATTCGGGAACATAAAGATTCGCGTAAATCTGAGGAGGAGACCCGTCGGCCGTGGAATATAGCTCAGCTTCGGCCTTACTACACTTGAGCTGCCGGCTCTCGTGGTGTACATATTTATCTCAGACATGTATATATTATGATAAGCAATAAAGCAGGGCCTCTGTCCTTTTTCTCTCCCAATTATGCGTGTGTTATTTTTTACATGCTGATTTAAAGGAAGATCCGGCTTATGATCGTATTTGAGTCTAGCCGTAAGCAGTAAGGTCACTTGGGGGCTTCCTGTTCAAACATGGGTCGTATTCGAACCAAAGAGAACATAGCTGTCGATACCCACTTGATTGGCAAAGTGCCGAGCTCGTTGGGAAGTTAACTTTGATCATATTTGAATCATAGTTTAACCCCACTGAGAACCGACGTGGATCGTATTCGAATCAGCGTCGTTAAACAATTTCAAGAATCACTTGGGGGCTTCCTGTTCAAACATGGGTCGTATTCGAACCAAAGAGAACATAGCTGTCGGTACCCTTTTGATTGGCATCGCCACACCCACTGGGGGCTATATGATCGTATCCGAATCTTGGCTTAACCCCTTTTGGGCCGGGTCTCTGGTCGTATTCGAACTGGAAGCCCCTAAGTTCTGATTTATCACCAGTTTACTCTTATTATGAGAAAGTGTGCATGGCCGGGTTTCACTTGTCGGTTTCATTTTGGTTTATCTTGCTAGTTGAACATCATGGATGTCATCAAGGCAAGTAAATTAGAGTTAAGATACTAACCGTGCTACCCGGGTTATTTAATTCGGAAGTATGTTTACAGACCGTTAAGTGTGTTATCACGGCTATGTGCAGAGTATAACTAAGGACCAGTCTTTTTGATTCATATTCCGGGTTATCCATCTCAGACACCTGGTTCTCAGGGTGGTAAGCCGCCTTGAGACTTGTGATTTGCCTTTCTATGCAGATACTTGAAGGCACCTTTTAAGGTTGAGAAGGACAAAGGGATAATTATGACCCGGAGGAACACCAAAAGGATAATTTCAAGGGATTTCAGCATTCATTACGTGCACGATGGCACGACAGAGATAAACTGTTGCACCTATTCTATTACAATAATTCTTCAAGTCTAAAAGATGGAACAATGTTTGATAAGCTGCCCGCTAACTTATGACGCCTGCTGAGTTGAAGTCCCCGGCTCATTCCTGTCTTCTGCTCCGGCTGATCCCAAGACCTCGAAGTTTGACGACTTCCAGTTGATGCCGCTGAGAGCTTCGAACTGGGCTTCTTCGTCAATTAACCCGGTCGGGTCAATCTCTGGGGCGAAGGTGTGCTGACGAGCCGGAGGAATCAGATTGAGAGCTTCATAGCGAGGGGTTGGAATCCTCTAATTCTCCGCGTTGTACCCCGGCTGATACTTGGTTAAGTCGGTGTCATTCCCGATGATGGTGGCCACCGGGCGTACAGCCTTCACACATGCCGCGAAGTCCTTCTGGTCGAAGGCTGAGCCGTCTTCCTTCAGGCTTGGGTAACCCAGGGCGATGTCTGCCGGGTCTAGCTCCGGCAGGAATGCTTTGGCCCGGCTCAGCGCGGCAATTACTCCGGCTCTTGCGGAGGCTCGGCGTAGCTCCTGGATCCGCTGTGGCAGAACAGCGAGCCGGCGCAGGACTTCGGCCAGATGGGTTGGCACCTCGTTGGATAGGGCCACCACAGCTAAGGCGCGCTGTGACCCGGTGTAGAGTTGTTCCACCAGGGTGTACACGGCCTTTAACTTGGTGACACGCTCTGGTTGAGGTTGGCACTCCTGGGACCTGTTTAATAAAGATCAGATAAGCCGGTGACAAGGATGAATCATAACATATACAGACTTGATGAAAGCTGGTGAGGTGACTTACCGAAGATAGCAGCCACCATTTGGGAAACCTGGCGCTTTAGGCCGGAGAGCTCAGCGGTCTTCTCAGTGAGGGCCTTCTCCGCCTGTTCTGCCCGGGTCACCAGTGCGACTTTCTCCTCAGCCCAGGCCTTCCGCTCAGCATCAAATTCGGTCTTCAGCTTCTCTTGAGGGGCGATGCTGGAGACAAACTTGGCATTTGCCTTCCGGGTCTCCATCTCTTGTGTCTTTAGCCGGCTTTTGAGATCCGCAAGGTCCGACTCTAATTTCTTGCCAACAGCCTGCATATATTTCCGGGTTATTAACAGTCATTCTATAAGTCCCAAGCGCTTTCCAAGCAAAGACACTTAGCACTTGGGGGCTAATGCATATTGAACGTATCTATCTACGTACTGCCGGCTTAGTTGAGTAAGCCGGGACCTAAGTCTACAGCATATTCAAGTATAAATTGTCGACTTGGGGGCTAGCATGATAACGGTCAATATGCATAAAGTAAGAAGACAGCGAAAGGATACCTCAGATTTTTGTTGGATCTGGTTGACCATGGCGATCTCGGCGTCCCGGCTCTTGTGAACTTGGCTGATGTAGCCAGAGACGAGCTCTCCAATGCTCAAGTCGGTGTAGCTGGAGAGGTCCAGATTCACCCGGTGGGGCTGCAGCAACTCCCCCTTCGCGGAGCATTTGGCCAGCACGGTCGGTCTCCCCGGCTCAACATACTCCGTCCGGGTAATTACCACGTCCGGGTCGTCAGCTAGTGCGGCTGAGCCGGAGGCCTCCGGGTTAACCGACGCTTCGGTCGTTGTCTTGGTAGTCGGGGCAGGGGCTTTAGGCGCCGTGTCCATGGGAATGGTGGCTTCGGAGGCAGCTGGTGGCTCTTGAGACGTCGCCTCCGGCTCAGGCAAGTCCGGCACTCCGGCTGACCTGGTCTTCTTTGCTCTTTTGGTGAGCTTTGCCTGGGCGCTGAAAAGGCAGAAGTGTTAGGCGTACAAAGAGTAAATACAGACAGATAAGGTAAGGAGATTGTTATTACCCGGGTGTAGTCTTGAAGGCCGACAGACTTGACTGCATGGAGTCACCCAAAGAGGGGGAAGTCTCCTGATAATTAGAGTCAGAAGAGTTGAGTGGCTGACGGATGACACCCGCCAACGGATGAAAAGGGTACAGGTGAGAAAAAACCTTAGTGCGATGCTTCCTTGTTGCGTCGGGTAACCCGGCGGAGAGGTCGGTGTCCTTGCGGGCCCGGGTGTGACGCCGGCTTTCGTGAACCTGCTGCTTCAAAAGAAATTGAGGGTCTTGATGAGCTAATGGATGTGAAAAGCTTACTTTCCGGGTTACTCTTCGGATTTTCAGCTGTGGCAAAGGCTCCGAGTCGGAGGAAGGTGACATTACCTCTTCAACCACCGGGTTACTGGCGCCGGTGTCACTACTGGAATTTGCTTATTTGCCGTCTGCCTATTCTTTGCCGTCCGCTGGCGGACGGCAAAGAAGCTCTTTGCCGTCAGCTTGCGAAAAACGGACGGCAAAGAACAGGCTGATGGCAAAGAACGTCTTTGCCATCAGCCAATTCTTTGCCATCTGCTAGCGGACGGCAAAGAATCTTTGCTGTCGGCTGGCGGACGGCAAAGAGAGAGGTGGGCCCCACTAACGAGCTGTTTAGAAAAAAACCTAACGGCCCCCCTCTTTGCCGTCCGCTAGCAGACGGCAAAGAAAGTGGCCAAGCTAACGCCCGTTAGCTAGGATCTTTGCCGTCTGCTGGCGGACGGCAAAGAACCGTGCCCTAACTAATCAACATCGACGCCCGCCTGCGCCCCACATCTGTCCCTCTCTCTCCGCCCGCTCCCGAGCCGCCGCCGCCCCGCACCATCCCGCCCCCGTGCCGCCGCCGCCCCG
>NC_057799.1:241449277-241451481 GCF_018294505.1 Triticum aestivum
CGCCCCTCTCCTCCACCACCGCGGCCGCCCCACCCCTCCGGTGCCCCCTCCTCCACCCGGTGAGATCTCTTGTTTTTTTCTGTTTTTGTTTCTGTATTTTAAGTTTAGTTTAGGTTTATTTTAGGTTTGGTTTAGTTTAGGTTTACTTTAGTTTAGGTTTAGAGCATAGATAGCATCTTCTCTACTATAATTGTGTATAATATCAATTCTCACTAGTGGTTCACGAAAGTGACAAGAGTTGTTAATTGTTCTGTGTTGTTGCTGATGTTTTATTTGCACAATTCTTCTCTGCCCATGATGCTATGTACAAAAAATTAGCAACCTTATGGAAAAAATTATTTATGCCCAATGGAGGGAGTAGAATTTTAATTTTGATGAATTGCATCCTTGGAGACGCGCATTTTGGAGTGCAATATTAGTTTTCAGTCATGCAACCCATTTTTTGTTTCATATTAGTACCCGTTTCCTTTTGCTAAACTTCTAAGACTGTGATGCTCCTTGCACCCCAGCTTGCTTTGGAATATATGTATCTTATCAGTATATTAATATTTGCAGTTGCAAATGCCTTGTTCCTTTTGTTCACCGGTCGTGTTGCTTATTCATATTCAAACTCCTCTGCTGATAATAAACCGGAGATAGTTATGCTGGTCCCTATAATCTTTATGGGCTTTTGTTCCTTTATTTATGCAGTTCACTGTTCCTTTTTTGTTGTACAGCTAGAGTAAAGATAATATGGAGAGAATTTGGTTGGAACTTCGATATAGGAGATGGCAAGCTGAAGATTTGCTTGATGGCTTGATTAATTTAAATAACAGATTTATGTGTGCTTGCTTGGCTAAGTCAGATGTGTCATGTTGTACATCAGAGCATAGATAGCATTTCTCTACTATAATTGTGTATAATCTCAATTCTCACTAGTAGTCATTGCTTTATTCTGTATTTTGTGTTAGTACATTGTACATCAGAGCATAGATAGCTTTAGTTAGTACATTATGCTTTATTCTGTGTTGTTTAAATAATGTAGTGCCAGATTTCTCAACTCATTGCCATATAATGAATTATTATTGTTATATTATTAATAGATGATGGAACAAAAACTATTTCCCTTCAAAGTGAAAAATCTTTCAGTGAAGTAAATATTAGTGCTCTTTTTTGGTTAAGAAGAAAGAAGAAAGATGAAAAAAAGAAGAAGATAAAGAGGAGAAAGAAGAAGTGTATTTTCCCCCTATTTTTGGTTAAGAAGAAGAAGAAACAAAAACTTTAGGTTTAGTTTTGGTTAAGAAGAAAGAAGAAAGATGAAAAAAAGAAGAAGATAAAGAGGAGAAAGAAGAAGTGTATTTTCCCCCTATTTTTAGATTACTATGCTCTTTTTTTCAACATTTTCAGTTTTCTTTCATGTCTAAAGAAATCCCTAGTTTTCAAGGGTGCCAATTGCCATTGCCAACTTACCTACCAAATTAACTAAGTGTTGTTGATGTTGTTGAGCACAAGTGCATTGCTTTTTTTTCTCAGTTTTCTTTCATGTCTAGAAACTTGGCTCTATGTTTATAGATATGCTTCTAGCTAGATACTAATTGGTCTCTTCTGCTGCTTATTAGAGATGGGGGGAGGCCGTCACCGCTGTCTCCGCTCTGCCACACCGAAGTAGGAGTTGGATGCTTTCGAGTTCTTCAGTATCATACTTGGGACTTCCTCCAAGAGGCAGGTATATAGACGGAGAGATCTCCCCTTCACCCATCTCATTATGATAACTCTGTTGTTTGCTACATCACTCCTTGTCCCAAACTGCAGAGGCTGCCTGACACTTATATGAACATGCTGGGTGAAGATCCGCCAAATAATGTGAAGCTGCGACAGGCCGGCAGCGGGGTTCGCAGGCTGTGGGACGTGGACTTGGTGATCAAGGAGGGCCACATGTACCTGTGTCATGGCTGGGAGAAGTTCTACCGTGCCTACGACCTGCGGCTGGGGTACTTCCTTCTCTTCAGGCACGACGACGACGCCAACATGCTCATCGTGAAGGTGTTCAACGCGACTATGTGTCGCATGCGCTACGCTGACGACGATGATGCCGGTACGTTCTGCCTCTTCTTATTCCTCTACATTTGGCTTTGTCTTGCATCGATTGTTAACGGTCATTAATTGTTGCATTTGGACAGGCAATGGGAGCAGCAGCAGCGACACTGGCTACAGCCAAAGCAGCA
>NC_057799.1:241452338-241458299 GCF_018294505.1 Triticum aestivum
TTATTATTATTATTATTATTATTATTATTATTATTATTCTAGTCTTCTTCTAGTATTCTTCTAGTCTTCTTCTTCTTCTTCATTTTCTTCTAGGTTAGCTCCATTTTACTTAAGTATGCTTATTTCTTATAGTCTTCTTCTTCTTCTTCATTTTCTTCTTCTTTTTCTAACATCTTGTTTATCATTTTGCAGATTTGATTTAATTCACGGAAGCTTGCATGGATGGAGTGCTTCTTTTCCATTTGTGCTTTTATTTTGTATCAATGAACTTGCATGGTTGGAACTTGTTATATGGATGGATGGACAACGGTGTAGGATGAATAATGTGAAACTTTTGTAATATGTAAGGATGGAACTATATATGTGTTGGTTATGTATGTATATATGATGAAACTTGTGTGCTGGATATGCTTGTTGTGTATATATGTGAATTGCTGTGTATATCTCTGTATATCTATGAATTGCTGTCAAATTGAATGAATTAAATTAAAAACAGGGCTGTACAGGCTCTTTGCCGTCTGCCACCGACGGCAAAGGGCTCTTTGCCGTCCGCCGCGGACGGCAAATAAGCCACGTGGCAACCACCTGTGCTTCCTGGCAGCTGACCCATTTGGTCAGTTTGCCTACAGTGGCAGACGGCAAAGGCTTGAAGCTCTTTGCCGTCAGCCGCGGACGGCAAAGGCTGCCGTTAGACGCCTAACGGACTAACAGCGAATTTATTGCCGTCGGCTTTCTTTGTCGTCCGCCGCTGATGGCAAAGGCCCCTTTGCCGTCCGCTTCAGAAAGCAGACGGCAAAGAAGCTCGTTACCGTAGCCTACTTTGCCGGAGCCTTTTGCCGTCCGCGGCAGACGGCAAAGCTCTTTGCCGTCCGCCACCGTTGCCTTTGCCGTCCGCCGTGGCAGACGGCAAAGTAGCAGATTCCTGTAGTGTGTCATCCTGTCAATAAGCAAAATTTTGATAAGGCGGACAGCAACAAACAACAAATATGGCAAGAGTTTAAAGGTTTAAGGGTTACCTCTGACTCGGAGCTGTCGCTTAGTTGCAGTAGCTCCGAAGCAGTGGGTCTGCTTCCCTTTTTGCGAGGGGCGGCTTTCTTCGCCTTCCTGGCCTTCTTGGCCGCCTCATGGTCATACATGACCCGCCAGAATTTATCATCAGCCTGAAAAATACAGTAATGAATTCTTAGAATGGTTCAGAGCAAGGTGACATGCAAAAGAAGTTGAAAGGTTAAGGTCAGCGGCTTACCGCTGGGGCTGGATTGGTCTTGCAGAACGGGGCTAGCCCGGATCTTCCACAGTCTGCCAGGCTCTCATTTAACAGAGCCTTGGTTTCTTCTTTAGCAACGTCTTCTGGAAGATCATTGCGACTGTGCCTCTGCGGGTCATCCTTTCGCCCGGTGTACTCACACATTAAGCCGGGGCGGCGGCTCAATGGGATCACCCGCCATGAGATCCAGACCCGGACCAGGTCTATTCCGTTCAGACCGTTGCCTAGCAGGGCCTTGATCTTATTGATCGTTGGAAGCAGAGGCTGGCATTCCGCGGCAGTCAGTTTGTCGGATAGCGGATGAGTCGGCTCTAGGCGTGTTGGGCGAAAGCCGGGCAGCGGGTTCTCGTCAGCCGGGGACGTATCTTGGCAGTAGAACCAAGTCATATTCCAGTCCTTGGGGTGGCTTGGCGGCTCTGCGTAAGGGAATAGACAGTCCCTGCGCCGTTGGATGGAGATGCCGCCTAATTCCAGACTTGGCCCGTTCGCACACTCGTTTTGGCGGTTTAAGTAGAACAGTTCTCTGAAAAGCAGCAAACTGGGCTCCTCTCCAAGGTACACTTCGCAAAATACTTGGAAGTTGCAGATGTTGAATACGGAGTTGGGTCCTATATCCTGAGGCCGAAGGTCAAAGAAGTTGAGCACGTCCCGGAAGAACTTTGAGCCGGGCTGTGCGAAGCCCCGGCTCATATGGTCCGCAAAGATCACTACCTCCCCGTCCCTCGGCTGTGGTCTTTCTTCGGATGGATCACGGGCATGGTAGGACATCACTTCCTTCTTGGGCAGATATCCGGACTTAACGAAATTGGCCAGGGTGTCGTCAGTAACGTTGGATCTCATCCAGCTGCAAGTGATGGGAGCCTTGGGAGGCATGGTGAAGGTTGGTGGTCTATGGTGAAGAGAAAAGTGTCCGGGTTAATTGTAAGCCGGAGATTATCATTCAAACTACAATGGCGGCTTATGAAGGGGACTAATGATATATATTCGGATACGGTGGGTTATCTAAGCCGTAGGGGCATTCAGAATAAGTTGGTCATCTACGGCTTACCGCAGTTAAGCCGGAGGATTCTACAGAGCATGGTTCTCTTTAAACCGGAAAGTTCTACGACGCGTGTTTTCTTTAAGTCGGAAATATAAGCCGCCAAGATTCAAGGGCTGCAGTTTTTACTAAGTGTGGTAAAACAGATTTCACATATTGCAGTAACTTTTTCGGATCAAAATGGTCGGGTGAAATGAAAATTTTCTAGACCTAAAAAACAGAGGCAGGAGAAGTTCTTGAGGTGGAACATGGTTCTTATGCAGTAAAAGGGGGGTTTTTTGCAGGTGAAATGGATCTCAAACATCTACCGCACTGACTCTATGTGAGGTTAAAGATCAACCGAGTGCAGTGACTACAAGAGCTACTGAGGTTTCCGGCAATGGTGATGAACGCGAAGAACACAAGATGAACCCTACAGTAGATCTATCTGACAGGGCAAAGGAGACTCACCGGAGTTGGAAAGAGCGGAGGTCGCTGCCGTGAATCTGGTCCGAATCAGGGTGATGCAGCGGCCGGGTTGATGAAGACCAGGGGCGCGACGGCGGCGGCAGTGGCGGAGCTCGGGCAGAGGAGCGACGGCGCGAGGAGGAAGAAGGAGAGTGTGAGAAGAAAGCGTTGGGCCGGCCTATTTATAAGGCAGAGTCATAAGTGGGCACAAGATTCAAGGAGACCACGGCGTGGTTATCTCCCCCTCACGGCGCCTCGATTTTCGGAATGACAGTAAAAGCAAAGATCCGTTGCGGATCTGGCGGAGTAAAAAACGGACTTAATGGAGGATGATGTCACGGCGGATTATCTGGAGTCCAGAGGGTGACGTCACTCCGGGTTATGGCCTTCACATGAATGGTAAGCCGGAAATTTTTTCTGTCGGCAGAGTTGAAGATTGACACGAGCCGGCTCAAGTCAATCTGGGGCCTAATGTTGAGGATATAGACCTTAGAGTCACCCACCAGGAGGGGCCGGGTTACTCTTCGGATGGTCATTGCCAGAAGCCCGGAGCCAAGTCTCAAGACGATGGGCCAGAGATGGGCTGAGACCCGGATATGGCTTAGGGCCTGTAGTTACAATCATTATTATGGTAGACTTGTAGTATAAGGCAAGTATGGTTTAGAGTCCGAGCCGGACGTTCTTATGAGCCGGCCGGGACTCTAAGAGCTGCTGGGCGTCAGCCTCCCTATATAAAGGGACGACCCGGCAGCGGTTCGAGGGCGACAACAACCTCATCGAGAGCCGGGCATAGCTGTTTAGCTCCCTGGCGATCGTAACCCTAATCAATATCACCTCAAACTGGACGTAGGCTTTTACCTTCACCGTAAGGGGCCGAACCAGTATAAACCCTCGTGTTCCTTGTCCCGCATAACCCCTTCAAGCTTCCTAGTTGCGATGGCTCCACGACTAAGTCCTAGCTTAAGGACATCTGCCGTGACAATTCCACGACAGGTCCCATAAATCACCCGACCGCATAAGGAACGCAAACTCAAGGAACATAATACCGGTATGACAGAAACTAGGGCGGCATGAGTGGAACAAAACACCGGGCATAAGGCCGAGCCTTCCACCCTTTACCAAATATATAGATGCATTAGTTAAATAAGACATATTGTGATATCCCAACAATATCCATGTTCCAACATGGAACCAACTTCAACATCACCTACAACTAGCAACGCTATAGGAAGGGCTGAGCAAAAGCGGTAACTTAGCCAAACAACGGTTTGCTAGGAAAGGATGGTTAGAGGCTGACATGGCAATATGGGAGGCATGATATAGCAAGTGGTAGGTAGCGCAACATGGCAATAAAGCGAACAACTAGCAAAGCAAAGATAGAAGTGATTTCGAGGGGTGGTCATCTTGCCTGCAAGGTTCTCAGAGTTGTCGAAAGCTTGACCCTCGTAAGCGTACTCAACAGGTTCCTCGTTCACGAACTCGTCTCCCGTCTCTACCCAAGAAAAGAACACAAGCAATGGAACCACAATCAATCACGGGAAATGCACAAGCAACATGATGCAAAACATGTATGATATGCGAGATATGATATGCGACACATATGCGTGCTCCGGAAGGAAAATGATGAACAAGGCAGTAACTTGGCAAACCAAGCATGCCACTGGAAAGATGAGATGATTTCGGTCGAAATCGATATAAAGATCACCGGAAACGGATGCACGGTTTGCAAATGGCAAGCAAAACAAGAATGACACGAATCTGCGATTAACAGCATGATAGCACTTAGAATGCAACAAGTAGCAATGCTACAGCACCCCAACATAGCAACAAAGCATATGGCAGTAATCTACAGGAGATGCTTGACAAAAGATGAACACTGAGCTACGGCTAGATCACAACATAACAGGCTCAAACAAGCATGGCAAAAGTGCAAAAGATAACAGGTTCACAGACCTAATGAAATTACTGGACATGGTAGAAAACAGCATCAGCTAGCAATGTTCAGCGAACGAAAACAACATGCTACAGGAACTTACCATGGCAAAGCAAGGCATGGCACTATTCTACTAAATGCATATGA
Source organism: Triticum aestivum (assembly GCF_018294505.1). NCBI lineage: Eukaryota > Viridiplantae > Streptophyta > Magnoliopsida > Poales > Poaceae > Triticum > Triticum aestivum. The sequence goes on from NC_057799.1 coordinate 241,457,172, forward strand.
CATAAGTCCCTTATTGACCATAAGCCAAAAAGGAACGGAAGATATGATGGCAACCATGTAAACATAGCAAGTTTCGTTATCAGGTTTCAGACTTTGCAGAAAACAGAGCATGGCATTAACACCCCTTCGGCATAAACAATAATATGAAGGCACCTTGGTGAGCTTGATGCACTCACCACAAAGCAATGCATGACCAAACAAGCATACCTACATCAAGATGGCATGTTTATGAAGCTATCCATGGCAATAAAAAAGCATAGTATGTATGGATCAACTACAACAAGCTTGGCAAAAATGAATATCATGTTAAGAATCTGCCAGAAATATTTTATAGCAAAAGTAGAGAAAGATTGAGTCATGCTATGGCACTCCATAATTGCAAACAAGGGCAGGAATGGAACAATTACAACAATATCTACAAAACATCCTTACTGAACATCTGCAAAATATGCATGGATCTCTCTGTAGCATCAAGTTTACATGGCAACAAAATAACAGCAGACAGACTTGAAATCACCAAGTCCCTGAAATCAGAAACATTACGGGGCCTAGTTTGCATGCTTGTGCTAGTCACCAGAGAGATCACAAAAATACATGGCATACACCACCGGAAAGATGGCATGGCATACAACAAAACACATGTAGAGCTCATGCCCATAAGGTGCACAGATTAAATGATACAAAAATAACAAATCTCCAAATTCTGCTAAGTAACAGCAGATAACAGCAAGTAGCACTCTTGCATCAGAGATTTGGGCATGAAGATTGCCTCTAATAAACATGGTGCAATTGAACAAAATGAAGAGCATCAGGAGATGAACAATTCGATATATTATACGCGCGAAACAGGGCCATATGCAGAGAGTTATGACCCTGTGAACATGGGCACATGCTGGAAAAATAAATGACTTGGAAATATCTCGGGGTCTCGGGGTCAACCTAGTTTGACCAGATCTGGATCACTCGAGGGAGCTCGGGGCTCGCCGTGGCTGGAGCTGGAGCTGCTGCCCGCGGTGGCCGGCGTGGCGACGGGAGGAGGAAGGAGGAGGAGTGGCCGGAGGGAGGAGAAGGACGGCGCGGGCGGCGGCGGCGGCCTCGGGCGCGGCAGCGGCCCACGGCGAGCTGCGG